>NC_081554.1:9090499-9117999 GCF_963082655.1 Stomoxys calcitrans
TTAAATGATGGCCTTAAGTGCAAGGAAATATGTATCGCTTGATGTATGTGTAACACTCCGTGGCCAATAAATCTCCCTCTTTCCCCCACTACTTACCCAATGTCTATGAGTCGTGGTATATGCAAATCTGCATCTTCCTTTGAGCTCGCCTTGAGTGCTGTCTGCGGTGAGTCCAAATGAGAGACATGGCATTCTGGACCAACTGCTGATTGAAAAGCGGAGCTCGTTTTCCAACGTGGCGTCGTTAATGAGGTGCTGGTGGTTGTCGCTAACGTGCCATTGTTGTGTGCCGTTGATGCCAGCAGCAAGCTGCGCTGATACGAATGACCGCCGCCACCACCAGAGTTAACCCCAACACCACCGCCGCTGCCGCCGCCACAACCCAAACTTTGTTGCATATGTTCACTATCATCGTCATCACAATGGGTGGGCACATTGCGATAATCGCCATTACGCTTTGAACTGCCGCCGCTGGGATTCACAATGGCTCCACCAGTATCACCGCCATCATCGGAGCCACAATTAAGGGGTGTGGTGGCCGAGCAGAGATAGCCATTTTCATTGTCATGAAATATTTGGCCCTGGGTGCTGCCACCGTTCTTGCCCCCAGTCTCCTGCATGCCTGTTTTGCCACCCAAATCCGGCTTGTTTGCACCTCCGGCACCGGCAATGCGCGAAGTCATTTCGATTTTTTCATAGCTCTCCGTTCGGCCCTGCGGCACTGTGTTCCACAAACGCATTTTTCTTTTGCGACGCAACGAACAAAAACATATGGCCCCAAAGGACGAGCCGGCCACAAAGAGCAACGCAATGAATATGCACAGCAGTATTACTTTGAAGCCCAGAGGAGCCTCGGGGGGACGTCTGGAAACGGCCAGTGTAACGGATGCCTCCACTTTGCCGGCCTTGTTTTCCGCAGCACATGTATAAATGCCAGCATCCTGCATATCCGCAGTCAGAATGGTTAAGTTGGAGGCATTGCGTAGCATGTTCACCACATAGGTCTTGCGTCCTTGTGTGGCAGCTGCCGTCCTGGGGCTGGTGAATGGCAGGTCACCATTTGTTGCCGTTAAATTTGCTATTACCCGGTTCTTGACCATCCAACGCACCGATGGCTCCGGCACTCCCTCCACAAAGCAGCTCATGGTAACATTACGGCCTTCCACTCCATGTGCTGTGGTGTCAGTGGCAATGATTTGCGGCACACAGGCAAAATCATCCAAATCGATTTTGTCCCAGGACTTGCCTGTTAAGCGTGGCGGATTTTGACAAACTGGTGGTATGCCGCATGGTATGTTCTCCCTTAGCATCCAGGCACGCAAGGGTCGCAGCGAGCAGGAGCAGTTCCACATGTTGCGCGACAAGGAGATGCCATGCAAATTGCTGAGGGAGGTAATAGTTCCCGATCGGACCTCGGACAATTTATTGCCATCCAGCTTCAAGTACTCCAAACTGGACTCCAGGCCAGAGAAGGCCTTCACCTGCACCATCTCGAGGCGGCAGTCGCTGAGTTCCAAACGCACCAAATGCTGCATCTGCTTAAAGGCATCATTGGCCACCACCAGAATAGGATTTCCATTCAGTTTGAGTTCCCTCAGCTCCGTCACACTCTCCAGGGCATCGGAGGGTATGTGGGCCAGGGCATTGTAGCTCAAGTCCAGCTCCACCAGGTTGATGAGTCCCCTAAAGGCAAAGCGCTCTATGAGACGCAGCCGGCACTTGGCCAAGTACACTTTCTGCAGATTGAGCAGATTCACCTCGGCAAATGTGTCGTCGGGTATTGAGGCCAGTTCATTTCCGGTCAGATCCAAAGCTTGGGTACCAGCATCCAAGGGTGCTGGGATATGTGTTAGATTTGCATTAAGGCACAAAACGGACTCCTTGCCACTCTTCCACTTGCACTCACACACGCTGGGGCACTCGGCCATGCTGCGGTGTACCAGATTGCTGAGGCAGCACAGCAGCCATAGCAGCTGGACGAGCGGTATGCTGCGAAAGCGCTTGAGAGAGTCGTACAGAGGTAAGGTGGCAGAGCTGGGCGAGTGGGCTTTTGATTTTCTTCTCACCTTAAAGGAGAGCGTTATACTCTGGGCTGTATTATCGTCTCGTATACAATACTCGGAGTGATCGGGGTGCTCCAAACGGGGACAGTCGTCGGGTGGTGGGGGCTCTTGAACGCGTTCCGGTTCGTGCTGGCAATATCGTAGTGGGCATGGCACATGGTGTTGTTGATGCTGATGATGCTGGTGCTGACGTTGATACAGATACAAATATTGTGGGGGCAGGTGCTGATGGAATGTTCCAGTCGAGGGTTGGGTGACTGCCTCGATTGTTTGCGATTGCAGTGCTTCGATTGTTTTGTTCCGGGCCATGGCAGCATATCAGGCTATTCCAGTTATTATTGTGGCAAGTCTGGCATGTAAAGTGCATAATCCACATTTGTGTGGCGTTGTGTCTAGATGATGTGGACGTGCAGTGTATACGTTTGACCGCCTGTAAGTATGACCGTGCCCTGGCTATTGTTGCCCATTGGCCATGGAAGCCATTGTATGTTGTGTGGATGCTTTGTCCTGATTTTTGTGGTTCGTTTTTGCGTGGGCTTTGTGTCAAGGGAATATGAAAATCTCTTTGATATGTTGTTATAGTTGTTGTGTTTATTTTTTCTTGTTGCCTATACTCGGCATTCGGCAACTTTAATCCACTTCGGATGTGTGTATCTGTGTTTTTTTTTAGTTTTTAGTTACGCCCACACACACGCATTCAGAAAAACCCTGGCACATTCAATTGTCCAATCTGGAAAGAAACAAAGAAAAAAAGCGAAAATTGAAGTTAATTAAAGGACCCGGATTATTGTTGCTAAAAGTTGATAATAAAGCTTTTTAACAGAAGCGCAAAACATATCGGGATCAGGGATGAATGATGGAGATGGAACATTGGGGATTTTCCATTTAATAAAATTAAACTTTTTTGTTTCTTTCAGATTTATTGAAGGTTCAAGTATTTTCTATCCATTGGTGTGTCACTAACTGTGATAGCACACAGAGATAAAAATAATTTTTAAAAACAACAACTTTTGTAAAAAATCAACTACAAAATTTGTCAATTTTCTTGCAACAATTTAAATTAAAATATTAACAAGCCAAAGTACAAATTGGTTGTCAGCAATCATTCGCTTGACAAGCCAACAAAGAAAATGTATTCTCAATAACGAAATTTGTACATAGTTTGTTGAGGGCAAAAAATTACAAAATATTTGTTGGTGGGTAACAGAATTGCTTTTTATATCCTATATCAGAACTGTGGTACAGGGTATTGTAACTTGGTGCATTTGTTTGTAAAACCCAGAAGGAAGATAGATAGACCCATTAATAAGTATACCGACCGACTAAGAATCATTTTCTGATTAAATTTACCTTTGTCCGTCTGTCTGTCCATGTTAATTTGTGTACAAACTACAGGTCGCAGTTTTCATGCGACCGTCTTCGAATTTGGTACAGGCTTGTTTTTCGGCCTAGAGACGAAGCCTATAACTTGATTTAGCTCCAATAGCATAACAGTTCTTATTAAATATTCTTTGTTTGCCTAAAAAGGGATACCGCGCATAGAACTCGACAAATTCGATCCATGGTGGAAGGTATATGAGATTGGGCCCGGCCGAACTTGGCACGGTTTTACTTGTCTGTTTGGCATAAGGGGACGGACCCTCCCCCTTATGCCAAAAACACCACCCAAAATCTAAAGTGGACCGATGGGGACAATATAGGTATCAAATGAAAGGTATTGAAGAGAAGAAAATGAATATGGTATTAAAATATGAGTCTAAGTGCCCATCGGCCGCCCCAACCCCAAAACTCCCCCAAACAGACATATTTGACAATCATTTCAATATGGGGCTCAAATGAAAAGTGTTCGGTAGGAGATTTCAAATCTGGCATTCAAAGTCAGGTCGAAGTATAGGGGGTCCCTCAAAAACACATTGTTACTTGGCTGAACCCATTTCCTTAAAATTTTCATAAATTGTGTCTAAAAGGAAACACAGGCTATATAATTTGTAGATATCGGATGGTGGCGGACCCTCCCCCTTACCCCAAAAATGCCACCCATATCCGAAAGTGGACCGGTGGGCACAATAAGGGTATCAAATGAGGGGAATTGCAGACCAGATAACGAATATGGTATTAAAACTTGGGTGCAAGCACCCAGCGCCCCACTCCCTTCAAACCCAAAACTCTTCTAAACAGATATATTCGAAATTCATGTCAATATGGGACTCAAATGAAAAGTAATCGAGAGTAAATTACAAATATGTCATAAAACATTAGATCCAAGTAATGGAAGGTCGCCCCACCCCCAAATACCACTAAATCGGCATACTAGCCGACCATGTCTATATGGAACTCAAATGAATGGTATTAGGGAGTAGATTACAAATATGACATTAAAATTTGCGTTCAAGTCTGGGTGGTGCTTTTCCTTCCAAAAATAAGTCAAATAGGTTGATTGACCCATTATGACAATATGGGACTCAAATGAAAGGTATTTGAGAGTAGAAAACGAATTTGATATCCAATTTTGGAGCCAAGTGGTTTGGGGTACGCCCTAAAGTACCCCCTAAACTGAACTCAATTTTCGACTATGGCAATATGGAGCTCCAATCAATCGTATTTGGGAATAAAGAACGAATTTGATATCTATTTCCGCTTCAAATTTTTCACAATTTCTGCTCTATTGGGCTAAACTTTGGCATGTTTTAGGTTCATCCAAGTTATAAAAGGTCCGTATCTGAGCCAATAGATTGACATCTCTTATTTAAAATTTTTTTAAATTTTAATTTTTTATCTTGAAAGCTTTTGAGCTAGTCTTCTTAAATTACATTTCTTCCACATGTCATAGCATACAAACAAAATTTTCAAATATTTAAATCATATGAAAATTGCATTTCCATTGTCACATTTTATTGCCATCATTGAAAGAAATGCCCTAGTCTCTCATTAGTGTGTCTTAGTGCTTTAATAATTGCACTTCTGGCACTTGGAGGGGGGCAGCAATAATAACTCGTAATGGCCGTAGTCGAGCATTTTTGCCAACTGTCATATTTTTCTAAAATTTAAATACTGCTGCAATAATAAATTGTAAATATTTGTTGCGACAACAACAACAACAACGACAACAAGGTGAGTAGCAGCAGCAACTGACTGACGAATGCACTACAAACCCAAGGACTGAGGCAAAACAAGACAGCCATCCAACGACAAGGGCCAACCAACGAAAGATCATAAAAACCGTAGAATACTTCAAGCCAAGAAATGCTATAAAAACAATAACAACACCAAGAGCGACAATGCCAACAAAAACGGTCTAAATTACTAACTTGTCTTCAAGAGTCATTTGGGCCAAGCAACAAAAAACCAGCAAAGAATGAAAGAAAAACTATTCAAACACAATATTTACCACATACTAGGCAATGGGTTTTGCCAAAAAGGGTTCTTTGAAGGGAACTGCAGAAAATGTCATTGAATAGACAAGTTCTGTGAAGTTTTCTCTAAATACAAAGCTCTCATGAAATGTGCTCTAAAGACAAAATTTTGATGACATTTTCCCTAAAGACAGTGTTTTCATGAAATTTTCTATCAGGCAACATTTCATTTTGTTGTTGGATTACCCAGCCTAGATCAATGTGTTTTTAAACCCACCATCGTAGGATAGGGGGTATAATCTTTTAGTCATTCCGTTTGCAACACATCGAAATATCAATTTCCGGCCCTAAAAAGTATATATATCTCGGATCGTCGCAAAATTCTAAGACGATTTAATGATGTCCGTATGTCTGTCCGTCCGTCTGTTGTAATCACTCTAAAGCCTTCAAAAGTTGCGATATTGAGCTGAAATTTGGCACTGATAAGTAATTTTGATGCACGCTGGTTAAGTTCTTGAATGGGCCAAATCGGATCTTATTTGGATATAGCTTCTATATTGACCGATCTGCCGATAAAGGGTCAAACGCCTATAAATGCTTTATTTTTTATCCGATCTCGCTGAAATTTGAAACAGTGAGCAGTTTTAAGCTTTCCGACTTCCGACCCAAATATGGTTCCGATCGGACTATATTTAGATATTGCTGCCATATAGGCTGATCTCCCGATAAAGGGTCTGAAGCCCATAACAGATTTATTTATCACCCGATATGGCTGAAATTAGAAAAATTTAGTTATTTTAAGCCTCCCGATATCTGAAAATGAAAAATCTAAGACGATCAAGATATGTCCGTTCGTCTGTCCGTCTGTCTGTTGAAATCACGATACAGTCTTCAACAATAGATATATTGAGCTGAAATTTTGCACAGATTCTTTTTCTGTCCATAAGCAGGTTAAGTTCGAAGATGGGCTATATCGGACTATATCTTGATAAAGCCCCCATATAGACCGATCCTCCGATTTAGGGTCTTAGGCCCATAAAAGCCACATTTATTATCCGATTTTGCTGAAATTTGGGAATATGAGTTGTGTTAGGCCCTTCGACATCATACTTTAATTTGGCCCTGATCGGTTCAGATTAGGATATAGCTGCCATATAGACCGATCTCTCGATTTAGGGTATTAGGCCCATAAAAGCCACATTTATTATCCGATTTTGCTGAAATTTGGGACAGTGTGTTGTCTTAGGCCTCTCAACATCCTTTTTCAATTTGGCCCTGATCGGTTAGGATTTGGATATAGCTGCCATATAGACCGATCTCTCGATTTAGGGTTTTAGGTCCATAAAAGCCACATTTATTATCCAATTTTGCTGAAATTTGGGACAGTCCCTTCGAAATTCTTCGTCAATTTGGCTCAGATCGGTCCAGATTTGGATGTAGCTGCCATATAGACCGATCCTCCAATTTAGGGTATTGGTCCCATAAAAGCCGCATTTGTTGTCAGATTTTGCTGAGATTTGGGACAGTGAGTTGTCGTAGACCCTTCAACATCTTTCTTCAATTTGCCTCGGGCTGGATCAGATTTGGATATAGCTGCCATATAGACTGATCTCTCGATTTAAGGTTTAGGGCCCATAAAAGGCGCTTTTATTGTCCGATGTAGCCGAAATTTAGGACAGTGTATTATGTTTAGCCCCTTGATATACATATGCAATATGGCACGGATCGGTAAAGATTTGGATATAGCTGCCATATAGACCGATCTCTCGGTTTTAGGTTTTGGGCCCGTAAAAGGCGCATTTATTGTTCGATGTCGCCGAAATTTGGGACAGTGAGTTGCCTTAGGCCCTTCGACATTATTCTTCAATTTGATTCAGATCGGTTCAGATTTGGATATAGCTGCCATATAGACCGCATTTATTGTCCAATATTGCCGAAATTTGGGACAGAGAGTTAAGTTAACCCCCTCCACATGTTTCTAAAATTTGGTCTAGATCCGTCAAAATTTGCATATAGCTGGCATATGAAAATTGACACAGTGACTTATGTTAGGCTTTTCGACATCAATGGTGTATATATGGTTCAAATCGGTTTATTTTTAGATATAGCTACTTAAAAGACCAATATTTTGGTATACACAGTTAAACAATGACTTGTACTTATTAATATTTGGTCCAAATATGTATGCAATTTTCACCGTATTTTGATGAAAGGTGGTTAACATATATACCCGAGGTGGTGGGTATTCAAAGTTCGGCCCGGCCGAACTTAACGCCTTTTTACTTGTTTGTTTTGTTTTTGTGTAGAGAAATGTTGCACACGACGTCGTTCGCACCTCAGCTCTAACCATTTCAAATTTCAAATAGTTGTCTCTCTATCCGTTCTCGCAAATTTTTATACCCTCCGCCATAGGATGGGGGTATACTAATTTCGTCATTCTGTTTGTAACTCCTCGAAATATTCGTCGAAGACCTCATTAAGTATATACATATTGTTGATCGTCATTACATTTTAGGTCGAACTAGCAATGTCCGTCCGTCTGTCTGGCGAAAGCACGCTAACTTTCGATGGACTAAAGCTACCCGCTTGAAAATTTCCACAAATACTTCTTATTAGTGTAGGTCGGTTGGGATTCTAAATGGGCTATATCGGTCCACGTTTTGATACAGCTGCCATATAAACCGATCTGGGATCTTCATTTCTTGAGCCGCTAGAGGGCACAATTCTTATCCGATTTGGCTGTAATTTTGCACAATGGTCTCCAATATTCAGTTCAATTATAGTCCGAATTGAACCATAACTTGATATTATTTCAATAACATAGCAATTCTTTTCTTTTATCCTTTGTTTGCCTAAAAATAGATACCGTGGCAAAAGCTCGACAAATGCGATCCATGGTGGAGGGTATTTAAGATTCGGCCCGCTTTTACTTGTTTACAATTTTTTTTTTTAATTTTCTCCCATTGTGTGTAGTATCCTAACGTTTCAGTTTGGACATGAGTTTTTGAGAGAATTTTTTTTATCTTGGCGGCGTCATTAAGGCTTCGAGCTGTTCGCAGAAAAGCTTCCAGGTGGCATGTTTTGCGATTCTGGTAACTTTATTGTATTCCTTAAGCCGTGTGTAGTACACATCCCAGGAAACTTCCGCTCTTTTAAAGACGTGCTCTGTTGTAAAGTCCGCGGACCTCTTTCCAAATATTACGAATCTCCCCGGTCATTTAGGGATTTTCTTGGGCTGAAGAGGGCAAAACTCATCGAAATACTTCACTATTGCAGTTGTAATCCTGTTGACATTGTCGGTAATGTCTTCTATACTTGGACAATCTAAATTATCTTGCCCAAATCTTCTTCTGATTAATCTTCCGAACTTTGGTCAGTTGGCTTGTCAACTTATTACAGAAGCTATGTAGCGATGGTCTGAGAAGGGGTGCTGCTTCATCGATTAGATTTTTCAAATCCAAAAAAAACTCTAACAACAAAATTTTCACGAATTTTATTCTAAGACAAAATTTCCACGAAATTTTTTCCAAAGACTAACTATCCACGAAATTTTTTTTCGAAAACAAAATTTCCAAGAAAATTTTTTTAAAAAAAAAAACTTTAAAAAATTGTTCCCAAACATTGTTATATAATTGTTGCCATTAAGAATCTTCAGCACAAACTTAACAACCCTTTTTTTTGTTTTATGGGCATGATTTCTTGTACTGCTTCTCGTAAAAGTTGACGTTTTTCATGTTTTGCTTACAGCAGAAGCAGCAACAAACAAAAAATGCCCCATCACAAGTGTCCCAAATCATAAATGTCACCACTAAAACACAAGGACGGAAATGTTGACAGTAGCGAAGGGAGTGGGGCCAAGGGAAACACTAAAAGAGGCACTTCATCTAATGTTTATTTGGCCTTTTTTCGCTCTCATGCCTTACTTTGTACGGGCATTTGTTTTTTCTCCCATCTAAAACTCTTTGGTGTGATAGTTTGTTGTGCATGGCACACCAGGAGCCGGGCAGCATGTCAGACTTGTTGTGCTAAAGAGCAGAACTTTCATACACTTTGAGGGGTGGGGTGGGGGGAACTGCACCGACGCCATGCAGTGCTCAGTACTCAGCATATGCTAGTGCCCCATTGCAAGGATATGCCATGGATGGTATGGCAAGGAAATTCAAATGAAAATCATAATGTGCTCTAATAGCAACAACAACCGCTGCAAATGATGTCCTACTCATAGTGGTGGAACCTGGCGGTTGCTGGGTATTGTTTTTGCTTTCAGCTGTATTTTTTCCAAATCATCGTTTGTATGGAGATTTGAGGCTGAATTTTATAACTGGCCATATTCCCTCAAAGACCCTTTTTGTGCATTCTCCTATTGAACATTGGGGAGGGGGGGTGGGGGATTGTGGCAGTTTGCCGGCAAGGACTTGCAATGGCAGCTTAAAATATTTATGCAGTTATTAGCGGCATGTTCCGGGTCTAACGAAGTGCATAACTCGATTTTGTGGTCACCATATCTGCTATGAAGCGGTCGTTGTGATGGTCGCATAGCTTATGCTGATGGTTGTATATGGTTATGATAATAGTCAGGCACATGATGCCTCACACACACAAACACACACACACACACACATACTAACCAAACTTAGGCATACCACCAGTGTTATCATTACCATCACAAACAACAGTGACACCATCACCATCACCATCACCAACATCATCGTCATCAACATTGAAGCCTTTGCTGTAGTCGCAGGCTTTAAAATGCAAGCAACTTAGCCCATACTTAACCCCATTCCCCCATATCTATTTTACGTGTTAATGTTTTCTACTGACCCCCTGTGATCTTTTTGTTTCGATGACTTTTTGGCCAATTTCAAATTGGGCCTATAACAGTTCCTAAGTCAGTCGATAATAACCAATATTGGGCATGTGGTCGGTCGGTAATACAAGGGAAAGGATGGAGCATTTTGGTTATTTGCAAAAAAATATTTGATTGTTGCAGCAGTTGCAAAACCTGCATAAGAAGCAAAAGCATGGTACTGGCATTAAATTCCATTTCTTGCAAAGGAAGTCGAAAGAAATTTAACCAATATGTTATAAAAGCGCCAAAGCCAAGTTATATAAATTGGCCTCTTGTTAGGCAAACAAAGCATATTGAATTCGATAGGAATTGCGCCTTGTAGGGGTCAAAAGCCGCTGTACAAAATTTCCTCCAAATAGGATGAGAACTGCGCCCTCTGGAGGCTGAAGAAGTCACGATCCCAGATGGGTTTATATGGCATCCTTTTTTTAGCCTAGTGCGAACGTTGTTCGGAAGAGCCGAACTTTGGATACCCACCATCTTGGACTACTTGTTTGTATATATTATGCAGCTTTAGTCATAATACGGTCCAAAGTGCATCATTAATGGGCCTATAGCAGCAATATTGAACTGTGGACGTCGCACAGTGTTGCAAAATCGAAAAATCTTGGAAAAAATTCTGGAACTTTTGGTGTTTTTCAGAACGAAAGCAAAATTTAAGAACCCTAGTGGGTCCAGAGGCTGATCCATGGGGCTTGAAAATTGGTCACATCCAGTACGTCAAATTTGGTTCTGCTTCCCAAGCAGTCACTTGTGGACCGATCGGCTTGATTTTTTGATTTTTTTTTATAAAATAGACCTCGCAAAACCCTGCAATATGCGGAAATGTCCAGTATCACTAACAGTTTGCGGACTTTTTTATTCCCACCACCGAAGGATGGGGGTATATTCATTTTATCATTCCGTTTGCAACACATCGAAATATCCATTTCCGACCCTTTATATTCTTGATCAGCGTAAAAATCTAAGACGATCTAGACATGTCCGTCCGTCTGTCTGTTGAAATCACGCTACAGTCTTTAACATGTAAAAGCGTGCTAAGTTGCGCCGGGCCGAATCTTATATACCCTCCAGCATGGATCGCATTTCTCGAATTCTTTTCCCGGCCTCTCTTCTTAGACAAAAATAGGATAAAAGAAAAGATTAGCTCTGCTATTAGAGCGATATCAAGATATGGTCCGGTTCGGACCACATTTAAATTATATTTTGGAGACCTGTGTCAAATGTCTGCCAATTCGAATAAGAATTGCGTCGTTTGGGGGCTCAAGAAGTAAAACAGAGAGATCGGATATAGACCGATTCATACCATAATAAACATGTATATTGACGGTCATGAGAGGATCCGTCGTACAAAATTTCAGGCAAACCGGATAATAATTGCGCCCTCTAGAGGCTCAAGAAGTCAAGATCCCAGATCGGTTTATATGGCAGCTATATCAGGTTACGAAACGATTTGAATCCTATTTGGCACAGTTGTTGAAAGTCATAAATTATTGCAAAATTTTGCTCATGAACATTCCACTTAGGAACAGGGGCAAACTTCTCACATATCAATGAGTGCAGTCCGATACAAGTTTAAGCTAAATGATAAGAGGCCTCCTTTTTATAGCCGAGCCCGAACGGCGTGCCGCTGGGCGACACCTCTTTGGAGAGAAGTTTAACATGGCAAAGTTCCTCACAAATGTTGCCAGCATTAGGAGGGGAAAACCACCGCTGAAATTTTTTTCTGCTGGTCTCGCCAGTATTCGAACCCAAGCGTTCAGCTTTATAGGCGGAAATGCTAACCTCGGCGCTACGGTGGCCTCGTCATAATAAAATACGTCATGCTAAATTTCAGCCAAATCGGATAAGAATTGCGCCCTCTAGAAGCCATATCAGATTATGGACTAGACAGCTATATCAGATTATGGACCGATATGAACCATACCTGGCACAGTTTCATTCATTCAAATCGAAGCCCTCTTGTGTATCCGGAAGTCAAGATTCAAGATCGGTTTATATAGCAGCTATATCAGGTTATTGACCGATTTGTACCATACTTGGCACATTTGTTGAAAGTCATAGCGAAACACGTCGTGCAAAATTTCATTCCAATCGGATAAGAATTGCGCCTTCTAGAGGCTCAAGAAGTCAAGACCCAAGATCGGTTTCTATGGCAGCTATATCAGGTTATGGACCGATTCAAACCATACTTGGCACACTTGTTGAAAGTCATAGCAAAACACATCTTTCAAAATTTCTAGAGACTCAAGAAGTCAAGACCCAAGATCGGTTTATACGGCGGCTATATCAAAACATTGACCGATATGGCCAATTTACAATCACAACCGACCTACACTAATAAAAAGTATGTGTGCAAAATTTCAAGCGGCTAGCTTTACTCCTTCCAAAGTTAGTGTGCTTTCGGCAGACAGACGGACGGACAGACGGACATGGCTAGATCGACCTAAAACTTCACGACAATCAAGAATATGGGGTCTCAGACGAATATTTCGAGTAGTTACAAACAGAATGACGAAATTAGTATACCCCCATCCTATGGTGGAGGGTATAAAAAAAATATATAGAGCTGAAACTTTGCACAGATTCTGTTTTTGTACATAAGCAGGTTAAGTTCGAAGATGGGCTGATCGGTGGACCGATCCCCATATAGACCGATCCTCCGATTTAAGGTCTTAGGCCCATAAAAGCCACATTTATTATCCGATTTTGCTGAAATTTGGGACAGTGAATTGCGTTAGGCCCTTCGACATCCTTTCTCAATTTGACTTAGATCGGTCCAGATTTAGATATAGCTGCCATATAGACCGATCCTCCGATTTAAGGTCTTAGGCCCATAAAGGTCACATTTATTGTCCGATTTTGCTGAAATTTGGGACAGTGAGTTGTCTTAGGCCCTTAGACATATTTCTTTAATTTGGTTCTGATCGGCTCAGATTTGGATATAGGTGCCATATAGACAAATCCTCCGATTTAAGGTCTTAGGCCCATAAAAGCCACATTTATTATCCGATTTTGTCTGAAATTTGGGACGGTGAGATGTCTTAGGCCCTTCGACATCTTTCTTTAATTTGGCCTTGATCGGTTCAGATTTAGATATAGCTGCCATATAAACCGATCCTCCGATTTAGGGTCTTAGGCCCATAAAGGTCACATTTTTTATCCGATTTTGCTGAAATTTGGGACAGTGAGTTGTCTTAGGCCCTTCGAGATATTTCTTTAATTTGGCCTTGATTGGTTCAGATTTGGATATAGCTGCCATATAGACCGATTTCTCGATCAAAGGTTTTAGGCCCATAAAAGACGCTCTAATTGTCCGATTTTGCTGAAATTTGGGACAGTGAGTTGTCTTAGGCCCTTAGACATATTTCTTTAATTTGGTTCTGATCGGCTCAGATTTGGATATAGGTGCCATATAGACAAATCCTCCGATTTAAGGTCTTAGGCCCATAAAAGCCACATTTATTATCCGATTTTGTCTGAAATTTGGGACGGTGAGATGTCTTAGGCCCTTCGACATCTTTCTTTAATTTGGCCTTGATCGGTTCAGATTTAGATATAGCTGCCATATAAACCGATCCTCCGATTTAGGGTCTTAGGCCCATAAAGGTCACATTTTTTATCCGATTTTGCTGAAATTTGGGACAGTGAGTTGTCTTAGGCCCTTCGAGATATTTCTTTAATTTGGCCTTGATTGGTTCAGATTTGGATATAGCTGCCATATAGACCGATTTCTCGATCAAAGGTTTTAGGCCCATAAAAGACGCTCTAATTGTCCGATTTTGCTGAAATTTGGGACAGTGAGTTGTCTTAGGCCCTTTGACATCTTTCTTTAATTTGGCCCTAATCAGTTCAGGTTTGGATATAGCTGCCATATAGACCGATTTCTCTATTTAAGGTTTTGGGCCCATAAAAGGCGCATTTACTGTCCGATGTCGATGAAATTTGAGACAGTGAGTTGTATTAGGCTCTTCGACATTTTTCTGCAACTTGACCAAAATCGGTCCAGATTTGGATATAGCTGCCATGTAGAGCGATATCTCGATTTTAAGTCTTGGTCCCATAAAATGCGCATTTATAATCCGATCCACTGAAATTTGACACAGTGACTTATGTTAGGTTTTTCGACATCCGTGTCGTATATGGTTTAGATCGGTAAATTTTAAGATATAGCTACTGTACTTATTAGTACTTGGTGCAAATCGGAACATATTTCGATATAACTGCTATGGGACATAAGGTATGAAATTTTCGCCGAATTTTGATGAAATGTGGTTTACATATTGGGATGCCCAAAAAGTAGTTGCGTATTTTTCATATAGTCGGCGTTGACAAATTTTTTCACAGCTTGTGACTCTGCATTCTTTGCATTCTTTCTTCTGTCAGTTATCAGCTGTTACTTTTATTGGGTTGCCCAAAAAGTTATTGCGGATTTTTTAAAAGAAAGTAAATGCATTTTTAATAAAGCTTAGAATGAACTTTAATCAAATATATTTTTTTTACACTTTTCTAAAGCAAGCTAAAAGTAACAGCTTATAACTGGCAGGAGAAAGAATGCAATTACAGAGTCACAAGCTGTGAAAAAAATTGTCAACGCCGACTAAATGAAAAATCCGCAATTACTTTTTGGGCAACACAATATATACCCGAGGTGGTGGGTATCCAAAGTTCGGCCTGGCCGAACTTAACGCATTTTTACTTGTTCTATATAAAAGAAGATATATATCTCCCGATTTTCACTTTTGGGGACTTTTCAAGCGTATTTATCAACCAATCTTCACAATATTTTTCTCTGCGATTTCCTTTATGACTCCCACAACATGTCGGGATTTTGGTTTAACTTCTTCATTAATATTTAAGCAGACTTACATTTCGACGACTTAGCATGAATATCCAGTATGGTGAAGGGTATTAAAAAGTCAGTTTTGCCTGACTTGAGCTTTTCCTTACAAAAATTCCTTTTTTAATGAAAATTTATTATTCTGTTTTCAAGTCGGCAAGGCAAAAATGACCAAGCAAAACTTTGACACGTGCAGTCAAAGTAACACCATCGACATCCTTAACGGTTGTAGTATCAGCGACACCAACACCAAAATAGAGTTTTAGGGAATCCTAACACGAGAACGACCATTCAACATGAGATATGAATTATAACAAAAAACAGACCTCTTTGGCAACAGTGGGGGACAAAATTGAAAGTTTTTAAAAAAATTTAATGATTTAAGGGCCATATGATAAAAACGAAAATTCTTCATTCATTAAATCAAAGAAAACGTAAGTGAAAAAGTTTGTAGATATCATTGAGCTCAAACTTGTATCAGACACCATTTCACTGATAACAGCTAAATGTCCCGCTGATGGGCAAATTTGAATTTTTTACATATTTTCTATAAGCATATACCCTTTTACCATTCCATAACTATTCCAAATAATGTTAGTTATGCTATTTTGTGTTTGTATTAGTAAAACATGCAACTAAAACTACCATCCTTCCATACAACTTTGTATGTGCACATAAAATTCATATCTATAACTAAAATTTGCTTCTGGCTTTTGTAAGCTCTGATGTTGAATGGGACAAAAATACTAAACGATGATAATGGAGTAAAAGCCTCATATTAAGGATTTAAAAACCATGATGATTTATTAGCATGGCCTAATTTTTGCAGACCAAACGAAGCCATGCAACCAAGCTTCCACATACATGTATAGACACCAATAATTTTGCTGGCTTTAACCCACACATTGCTGGCCTCCTTAGCCCACTCGGGGCAGAGATAAACCTTCAAGGACACATTGATGTTGCCTGTTAAAAGGATATAAACGATAGAGAATTTTGGTCATTTGCAGAAGGTAATGGTCATAAAATATTGGCAAATTTATATGCAAATGATTATATGAACATACCATGGTCCAAATAACAAAATAATATCAACGATGGCATGGGAACTTTGATGGTGGCAAAAGAGAGAATGTGGGTGGGTGGGCATTAGCTGTTGAAGTGGACTTTTATTTTGTCAGAAAACGAATGTTAAACCTTGTCTGGGGGAAATAACGAAATCTGCTTATGTCATAACAACTTAAATAACTTTACGGCCCTTAACAGCAACATCCAAATGAAGGAAATGCCATTTCACATCGTCATAACAACTAAGCAAACGGTGAATATTAACAAGTAAGACCGTAAGCTTGGCCGGGTCGAATCTTATATACCCTTCACCATGGATCGCATTTTTCGAGTTCTTTGGCCGGTATCTCTTTTTAGGCAAACAAAGGATAATGGATAAGAATTGCTATACTATTGGAGCTATATCAAGTTATAATCCGATTGGGACCATAAATGATTTAAATGTTGAAGACCATAATAAAAGTCATTGTGCAAAATTTCAGCCAATTCGGATAAGAATTATGGGCTCAAAAAGTAAAATCGGGAGATAGGTTTATATGGTAGCTTCATCAGGATGTAGACCGATTATATGACGTATATGTTGAAGATGAAAACGTTCAGTCCAATCTTAAAAGAATTTGCGCCCTCTAGACTCTCAAGAAGTATAATCGGGTGATCGGTTTATATGGAATCTATATCAGGCTATGAACAGATTAAGACCGTACTTGGCATAGTTGCTTCGACATAAAACGAAACCCTTTATGCAAAATTTCTGACAAATCGGATAAGAATTGCTCTCCCTAGAGGCTCAAAAAGTAAAGATCCCAGATCGATTTATATGACAGCTATACCAGGTTATGAATCGATTTGAATCATACTTAGCACAGTTGTTGTAAGTCAAAACAAAATAAAGTTTCAACCTAATGTAATGAAAATTGCGCCCTCTAGTGACTGATGAAGTTAAGATTCAAAGTTGGTTTATATGGCAGCTTAATCAAAACATGGAGCGATACGGACCATTTACAATCCCAACTAATCTACACTGCTAAGAAATATTTGTACAAAGTTTTAGCACCTAGTTTTACTTCTACGAAAGTTAGCGTGCCTTCTACACCTGACAGACGGAAGAATATAGAAAAATCGACTTGTAATGTCATGACGATCAAGAACATATATATATATTGTATGGGGTCTTTGATGAAGGTGTTACAAACGGAATGACGAAATATATATACCACGGTATATTTATATTATATCGGTTTATATGGTAGCTGTATCCAAATCTGGACCGATTTGCAGAAAAATGTCAAAAAGCCTAACACAACTTACTGTCCCGAATTTCGGCTAAAACGGACAATAAATGCGCCTTCTATGGCCCCAAAACCTTATATCGAGAGATCGGTCTATATGCCGGCTATATCCAAATCTGGACCGATCTGAGCCAAATCGGAGAAGAATGTCGTAGGGTCCAACACAACTCACTGTCCCAAATTTCGACGACCTCGGATTTTGCGCTTCTTATCGGCCCAAAACCCTAAATAGAAATTGTTCTATATGGCAGCTTTATACAGATATTAATCGATCTAGGCCAAATTGCAGAAATATGTCGAGGGGCTTTACTTAACTTACTGTCCCAAATTTCAGCGACATCGGACAAATAATGCGCCCTTTTATGGGCGCAAGACCTTAAATCGAGAGATCGGTCTATATGGCAGCTATATCCAAACCTGAACCGATCTGAATCAAATTGCAGAAAGATGTCGACTGGCTAACCTAACTCACTGTCCCTAATTTCAGCAAAATGTGGCTTTCATGGGCCTAAGACCCTAAATCGGAGGATCGGTCTATATGGCAGCTATATCCAAATCTGGACCGATCTAGGCCAAATTCAAGAACGATGTCGAAGGGCTTAACACAACCCACTGTCCCAAATTTTAGCAAAATCGGATAATAAATGTGGCTTTTATGGGTCTAAGACCCTAAATCGGAGGATCGGTCTATATGGCAGCTATATCCAAATCAGGACCGATCTGGACCAAATTGACGAAGAATGTCGACTGGCCTAAGGTAACTCACTGTGTCAAATTTTAGCAAAATCAGATAATAAATGTGGCATTTATGGGCCTAAGACACTAAACCGGAGGATCGGTCTATATGTCAGCTATATCCAAATCTGGACCGATATGAGCCAAATTGACGAAGAATGTTGAAGGGCCTAACACAACTCACCGTCCCAAATTTCAGCAAAATCGAATAATAAATGTGGCTTTTATGGGCCTTAGACCCTAAATCGGAGGATCGGTCTATATGGCAGCTGTATCCAAATCAGGACCGATCTGGGCCAAACTGACGAAGAATATCGGAGGGCCTAACGCAACTCACTGTCCCAAATTTTGGCAAAATCGGATAATAAATGTGGCTTTTATGGGCCTAAGACCCTAAATCGGCAGATCGGTCTATATGGGGGCTATATCAAGATATAGTCCGATATAGCCCATTTTCGAACTTAACCTGCTTATAGACAAAAAAAGAATCTGTGCAAAGTTTCAGCTCAATATCTCTATTTTTGAAGACTGTAGCGTGATTTCAACAGACAGACGGACATACGGACGGACATGTCTAGATCGTCTTAGATTTTTACGCTTATCAAGAATATATATACTTTATAGGGTCGGAAATGGATATTTCGATGTGTTGCAAACGGAATGACAAAATGAATATACCCCCATCCTTCGGTGGTGGGTATAACTAGTGTTTTGACTTCCAGCATGCCAAGTATGATCAGAATGGGTCTATAAACAGATATAGCCTCCATATGAACCGATCCCCGGATTTCACTACTTGAGCCCCTAGAAGCCTCAATTGTCATTCCCTTTGAGGGAAATTTGGATCAAAGACTTATGTTATGACTTCCATTATCTATGCCATGTATAAACTGAATTGGTATATAAACAGCTATAGCCCCCGTATAAACCGATCCCGGATTTTGATTTCTTAAGGCCCTACAGCCTAAATTTTCCCCTGATTTGAATGAAGTTTGACCCATCTGGAGGCCACCGTAGCGCAGAGGTTAGCATGCCCGCCTATGACGCTGAACGCCTGGGTTCGAATCCTGGCGAGACCATCAGAAAAAAAATTCTGAGGTGGTTTTCCCCTCCTAATGCTGGCAACATTTGTGAGGTACTATGCCATGTAAAAACTTCTCTCCAAAGAGGTGTCGCACTGCGGCGCGCCGTTCTGACGCGGCCATAAAAATAAGGCCATAAAAATAAGGCCCCTTATCTTGAGCTTAAACTTGAATCGGAGTGCACTCATTGATATGTGTGAAGTTAGCCCCTGTGCCTTAGTGGAATTTTCATGGGCAAAATTTGTAATTTGCATTACTTACAACATCAGTGCCAAATTTTATCCGAATCGATCAATATGTTGATACAGGCGCCTCTAAGTACCGATATCGCGATATGACTTCTTGAGGCCATTGAAGCCTCAATCAATCGATTTAATAGCTACAAATTATTCGAATACAAACTCAGTTAATAAGGGTATATTTTTAGCCGAATCCATGGTAGGGGGTATCCAAGATTCGACCCGACCAAACTAAGCAAATTTTTACTTGATGCTTATGAGCCGATTTCGGTTATCACTGATAACAGCATGAACTTAACCAAAACCTTATATGGCAACCAAGCTTATATAATGAATATAAAATTTTGCAGAAGATGTTTCATGAAAATTTAATCGTATCTAAACAGCTCCCGAATTTTAAACTATTTTACAGTATATGAAGTTTTAGGTACCCAAAAAGGAGATTTACAGAGCATTTATTTAGGGAGATTTATTTTATGATCCCCTTACAAAACCATAAATAAATCATAGCATAAACTTTAGTTGCATTTGTCTTTTTTTCTATTCTGTTTCTTCCTTAGCGTCCGGAAATGTTATTTCTATAAAAGTTAAGCGACAAGGCCACAACGACAGCGGATATAAAATAGCTGTAACCAGTTAACTAAGCATTGCGCCACAATAACTCAAAAACAGAAGAGATTTGCAACAATCATGAAGAACACAACCTAAACGAAACATGGAAAGCAAAACCAGGATATAAAATTTATTGACCTTAGCCAAGCAACGCAAATGCGACCGGGGAGTGGATACAAACACAACAAAAGCGATGGTAGTAAAAACAAATAAAAATAAATAGGATTAGGTGTGGTTTAGCTTGTTATTTTATTCCTGTTTCTCTCTTTCACTCTCTCTCTCTCTCTGTTTCTTTCTGTAACCATAACATTTCTAGGATGTGGTAGAATAACTGTTTATTGTTTTTCCTGCTAGCTACCTTGGCAAAAGAAAACAAGCGAGGAAAGACTAAATTGAACAAAGTCGAACTTACGTTGTACTACAGACCATTGGTAGTAACTACAGAAGGATTTCACTCAATTTGGTTAACTATACTTTCAATGGTTATGTATGCGGATTAAGGTATCGATAAGCACCAGGGTAACTTAGTTGGTAGCGGATTACCAATGTGGTGGGTATGGGTGCCAATCCGAAGGTATAGCAATGGGAAACAAGTAAGGTAAGGTAAGAGTCTGGCGGTGCCGCCTATATGGTACCCTACATCTAACCTATAAGAGTTAACAGGGCAAGGTCATTATAAAAACGCCACATCTAATTCGGAACCAATTTCTTTACACCACACAACACCAGTAGTACAGGGCACTTAAACCTTGCGCATTTGTTTGTAACACCCAGAATAATGAGATTTAGTACTATGATAAGTATACAGACCGACTCAAAATTCGGTAAAATATGTCTGTCTGTACGTCTGTCTGTCCGTCTGTCTGTCCATCTGTCTGTCCATCTCTCTGTCCATCTGTCTGTCCATCTGTCTGTCCATCTGTCTGTCCATCTGTCTGTCCATCTGTCTGTCCATATGTCTGTCCGTCTGTCTGTCCGTCTGTCTGTCCGTCTGTCTGTCCGTCTGTCTGTCCGCCTGTCTGTCTGTCTGTCCGTCTGTCTCTCTGTCTGTCTGTCCGTCTATCTGTCTGTCAGTCTATCTGTCTGTCCGTCTGTCTGTCCGTCCGTCTGTCTGTCCGTCTGTCTGTTCATCTATCTGACCGCCTGTCTGTCCGTCTGTCTGTCCGTTCGTCTGTCTGTTCGTCTATTTGTCCGCCTGTCTGTCTGTCCGTCTGTCTGTCCACCTGTCTGTCCGTCTGTGTGCCCGACTGTCTGTCCGACTGTCTGTCCGTCTGTCTGTCTATCTGTGTGTCCGTCTGCCTGTCGGTCTTCCTGTCAGTATATTCATTTTGTCATTCCGTTTGCAACACTTCGAAATATCCATTTCCGACCCAATAAAATATGTATATTCTTGATCAGCGGAAAAATCTAAGACGATCTAAACATGTCCGTCCGTCTGTCTGTTGAAATCACGCTACAGTCGTTAAAAAATGATATATTGAGCTGCAACTCTGCACAGATTCTTTTTTGTCCATAAGTAGGTTATGTTCGAAGATGGGCCATATCGGACTATATCTTCATGTAGACCCCATATAGACCGATCCACCGTTTAAGGGTCTTAGGCCCATAAAAGCCATATTTATTATCCGATCTGTGGGACAGTGAATTGTGTAAGGCCCTTCGACATCTTTCTTCAATTTGGCCCAGATCGGTAAAGCTTTGGATATAGCTGCCATATAGACCGATTCTCCGATTTAGGGTCTTAGGCCCATAAAAGCCACATTTATTATCCGATTCTGCTGAAATATGGGACAGTGAGGTACGTTGGGCCCTACGACATCCTTCGTCAATTTGGCCCAGATCGGTCCAGATTTGGATATAGCTGCCATATAGACCGATCCTACGAATTAGGGTCTTAGGCCCATAAAAGCCACATTTATTATCCGATTTTGCTGAAATTTGGGACAGTGAGTTATGTTAGGCCCCTCGACATTCTTCGTCAATTTGGCCCAGATCGGTAAAGCTTTGGATATAGCTGCCATATAGAGCGATCCTCCGATTTAGGGTCTTAGGCCCATAAAAGCCACATTTATTATCCGATTTTGCTGAAATTTTGGACAGTGAGTTGTGTTAGGCCCCTCGATATCCATCGTCAATTTGGCTCAGATCGGTTTAGATTTGGATATAGCTGCCATATAGACCGATCCTACGATTTAGGGTCCTAGGCTCATTAAAGCCACATTTATTATCCGATTTTGCTGAAATTTGGGACAGTGAGTTGTGATAATCCCTTCGACATCCTTCGTTAATTTGACCCAGATCGGTGCAGATTTGGATGTAGCTGCCATATAGACCGATCCCCTCATTTAGGGTTTTAGGCCCATAAAAGCCACATTTATTACCCGATTATGCTGATTATTATGCTGATTTTATTACCCGAAATGGAACAGGGAGTAGTGTTAGGCCCTTCGACGTCCTTTGTCAATTTGGCTCAGATCGGTCCAGATTTGGATATAGCTGCCATATAGCCCGATCTCTCGATCTAAGGTTTTGGGGTCATAAAAGGCGCGTTTATTGTCCGATGACGCCGAAATTTAGGACGGTGAGTTGTGTAAGGCCCTTCGACATCCGTTTCAAATACGACCCAGTTCCGTCCAGATCCGCCATATAGACCGATATCTCGATTTATAGTCTTGATCAAATAAAAGTCGCATTTATAATACGATTTCACTGAAATTTTACACAGTGACTTATGCTAAGCATTTCGACATCCGTGTAGTACATGGTTCAAATCGGTTAAGTTTTAGATAAAGCTACTTAAAATACCAATATTTTGTTTTACACAATTGAATAATGAATTGTACTCATTAGTATTTGGTCCAAATCGGAACATATTTCAATATAGCTGCTATGGGGCATAAGGTATGCATATTTCACCGGATTTTGACGAAAGGTGGTTAACATATATACCCGAGGTGGTGGGTATCCAAAGTTCGGCCCGGCCGAACTTAACGCCTTTTTACTTGTTCAGTTTGGCTTAGATCGGTTCAGATTTGGATATAGCTGGCATGTAGACCGATCTCACGATTTATGGGTTTGGCCCCATAAAAAGCACATTTTTTGTTCGATTTCGCTGAAATTTGGGATAGTCAGTTGTATTGGGCCCTTTGACTGCCGTCTTCAATTTGGCTCAGATCGGTTCAGATTTGGATATAGCTGCCATATAGACCGATCTATCGATTTAAATTCTTGGCCCCATAAAAGTCACATTTATAATCCGATATCGCTCAAATTTGACACAGTGACTTATGTTAGGCTTTTCGACGTCCGTGTCGTATATGGTTCAGCTCATCCTTTATTTGGGTATGGCTGCAAACAGACCAATATTTTGCTTCACAAAATTGAACAATGTGACTTTTACTTATTAGAACCGGCAATATCCGTGTCGAATTTGGCCCAAATCGAACCATATTTCGATAAAGCTATGTGAGCATAAATTTTGCATTTTTCACGGGATTATGACGAAGGGTGGTTTACATATATACCCGAGGTGTTGGGTATCTATAGTTCGGCCCGGCCGAACCTAACGCCTTTTTACTTGTTTAAATTCCAGAGCCGTTAAAAGTACAACAATTTCTGCTACGACTACCTTAATATGTAAGGATATTTATCGGAATCGGTGCAGATTTAGATATTGCCCCCTTCTATATTTTTGTTTGATTTTTACCACTACTGTAGTAATTCGGGGATTTTGTTAACCGATTCTCAAGAAATTTGGCGCGAATTGGGATTTCAGATCACTGGTGAATTTAATGACAATCGGCTCATATATTTTTAAATGCTTCTACCGATTCTAACAAGCGCATTTATCAATCGATCTTTTCAAAATTTTGCTCATCGACTTCCTCTAAGACCATTACAATAGGTGCTGATTTTGGCATTTTTTTTTTTTTTTTGATGACCAAGCTCGCATATCCTATTTGGTGTAGGTATAAAAAGATCGGTCTTGTGCGTCTTTAACCCATTCTTACTGGTTACTGCTCCCTAAAGTGCGATCCCAATCCCTTGGCAGCCGGTTGTACGTACCGGATTGACCCGATGTAGTCCTTAATCGGCAAGGGCTGCCGCCTCTGTGTACAAAAAACTGCTACAAGAACAACAAGAACTACTCCTGGGTTTCGCCACCATTTATCCACATTGTCGATGTCGACTATCACTCTCATCTAAATATGACTACTTTCCTCACTTTGTTACTTCGTGTTCAACATTCCTTATTGCTGATTGACTCATAAGAGTATTTTTACACAGTTGGTATGCTCAACGATCGATATCGTTACGAATAGGTTATCGTACCCTGTACCACATCGTTACTCTATGTAGGTTACAAAAAGTGTTCCTTTTAATACCAAAACCAACAGTAGTGGACGCCGGCATTGTGGTTCCATATATGAATTATAAATATGGCGAATTGTGGTAAATGTTTATGAGTAATGGCTTAGTCTGCTGGTTTTCAGTGTGGCATCGTTTGCAGTATTTCGCAGTGGAAGTCTATGTCGGCTTGGCTGATGGGTATTTGTCGACTAGGTATAAAAGTAAGGCCAGTATTTTGTTATTGTGGTTTGTCGTTTATAAAAATGTTTTTGCATACCACGTGAAATGTGAGGGAAAAAGAAATGGATGATATGTATGTTGGATAAACGTGATCCTAAAAGTAAACTATATTTCTAGATTAACCAAAGGACTTTAAATACAAGCATAGAGGGCTTCTAGAAAAACTTGATTGAAAACCAATTCTCAATTCTTTGAAATGTGTCCGTCCATCTGCTTAAGAAAAAGGACACATATTTTTGTCAAGGTGAACATCATACAGATGCTTAAGAAGTAAAATGTATCATATACAGGATATTTAGGAAATTTTGGGCTAAAGTGATACATACTGTTGGAAGTTGCTTTCAAGTCCTTTGCAATGTCTTCAGTAATTACATCGGATGTTATTGCATAAGGGAGCTATATCAGATGTTGATGCTAATTGACAAGGATGAAGGAAGTAATGACAAAACTCAGCATGTTTAATTTTATGTGTCCAAGAAGGGAATTCTTTTTGTGTGAGCTTAGTCAGATTTTAGTCCGATCTAGACCATATTCTAGTCTGATGACGAGAGGCTTAAAACAACTGACTGTTTTAAATTTCAGCGAAATCAGGTAATAAATGCTGCTTTTATAACTTTTAGACTCTGTATATAAGGTAGCTATATCCAAATTTGGTTCAAATTAGACTTTATTCGGATCGGACATTGAGAAGTCTAGTGCAACTTTATGAGCCAAGCTTCATCGAAATCTGGTAATATGAGGGGATTTTATGGGCATAAAAACCGTATTCGCCAGTCCGGTATAAAAATTCAGGTCGCACATCGGGGGACTCAGTGCAATTACCGGTATCAATTATCAGCGAAATCGGTTAATCAATCGGTAGGTCGGTATATATGGCAGCTATATCCTAACATAGTCCGATCTGGACTATAATCGGATTGGATAAAGGGTATGCTGGTACACCTCTCCTTCAGTGAAGTTGGGTAATAAATGCACCCCCAAGTCAGCAGGCTCGCCATAAAGGGACATCTTATCGCTACTCCTATGGGTGACCACCAAAATGACCTATTACGGATGCTGACTTAGCAGGGGTTTGAATCCATCTTCAACGCAGACGATGTTATAATACTTCTAAGGGGTAAGGATCCGATCCAGCTATACGAAGGACCGAAAGGGTCTAACATATGGCATATGACTGGGCTAGACCCAGAGGTCCCAATGTTAACCCCGAGAAGACGAAAATATGCCAGTTCACGAGGAAGACGAAGGTGAGCCAATTTAAGGCACAACGTTTTCTCAATGAAACGATTTCGATATCTGACAAGATCAAATACTTAGATGTGATCTTGGACAGGAAACTGAATTGGAAGTGTCGCATTCAGGAGCGTACTGAGAAGGCTCACAGATGTTGGGCACTATGTAGATGGGCCGTTGGCTCGAAATGGGGCCTGAATCTGAGAATAGTCCACTGGCTCTAAAGGAGCGTTATTAGACCAATACTTACTTACGCCTCAGTAGTTTGGTGGACTGCTATGGAGAAAAAGTGCAACATTAAGACCGTACAACAGGTTCAGAGAACATTTTGTCTTGGCATAGGCGGAGTGCTTAGGACAACGCCCACTAGGGCACTGGAGACTATTCTAGATATTCGGCCCATTGACATACAGATTAAGTGTGAGGCAGCCACTGCGCCTATGAGACTTAAGGCGATGGGAGAATGGATTGAGGATGGGAGCAGTTCATACCATCGCGGTATAAACGAAGCAACGATAGGAAACCTGGAATAAAATGGAAGAGGTTTCCGTTAGGATACCTGAGATGAACCTTAAAGTCGAGTGCGAGGCACTGCTGCCAGCTGCACAGACTTGGATTGATGGAACCCTAGTATTGCCATGTGGAAGATCATGTTACATGGATGAATCAAAGCTAGAGGACAGAGTAGGCCTGGGATTCTACATTGAGAACCCAGGAACAGAGATCTGTTTTAGACTGCTTGACTGTAAGGTCCTGCAGGCAGGGATCGGAATGCGTGAAATGGTGTGGTGCTAACGCGAGGATGTCGAGTGAGGAGATAAACGCCTTCTCTCAGGATGGCAAAATCCGCATCGTTTGGATGCCGGGTCATAACGGAATAAGGGGGAATGAAAAGGCAGATGATTTGGCCGTAAAGGCCAGAGGTATTCAATTAAGAGCCAGTGCCACCTGACTCCTCACTGAGACTCTCCTCTCGGACGGTCCATAATACTTTAGAGTTTTAGTCTATCGCTCGCATTGCTGGGCTTAAGTTTGAAACTTTTCATTGGTGTGAATATTATAGCCAGATGGCGCTCAAGTGTAATACGCCATATTTGCCTCTTTCCTCGGTAATACTGGAATTATTCCACAAAGTCTGGTGGCTTAGGACGAGACTCATTTTTTCTTGGGTGGTAGTTCTATGAACATTATGAAAGTAATGACAAGGCACTCTACGGGCAGTATTAACAAACAATTCAATGATAAGGGAGTCCGAAGGACATGCCGCAGTGCGACACATCTTTGGGGAAACATTTTTACATGGCTACCAATGAGCACTGAGGCGACAATCACCGCTGAAAACTTTTTCAATTCAAAGCTACAAGATAGCTTGTCACTGAATCTTCTCCTATTAAACAAAGTATGCTGCGAACTAACATTAAAATTTCGATTAAAATTTTTACTATCACCAATCTCTCAGTGATATACATCGCTCTACATTGTATATTTACTCCCATTTTTTCTTTCAATTGTTAAAAATTTTTATTTTCCATTACAATCGCTCA
>NC_081554.1:9122999-9162086 GCF_963082655.1 Stomoxys calcitrans
TATACTCAAATTTTAATACCATATTCGTATTCTACTCTCCAATACCTTTCATATGATACCTGTATTGTCCCGATCGGTCTACTTTTGATTTTGGGATGTGTTTTTGACATAAGGGGGAGGGTCCGTCCCCCTTTCAATATCGAAAAATTATATAGCCTATGTTTTCTTCCAGATCAATCTACACAATATGCGAACATTTCGAAAAAATCGGTTCTACCGTTTTTCAGTCTATACGGAACAAACAAACCGAGTCCCATATCCCCGTAATTGGCTAATGTGCCCATTTTGGGCGTTTTTATGGGGGTGGGGTGACCCCCTATACTTTGACACGAATTTTTATGCCAGATTATGCATACTTTTCATTTGATACCCATATTGTCCTTACCGGTCCATTTGTGATTTTGGGTGATGCTTTAGGGGTAACGGTGAAGGGTCCACCCCTTCCGTTATCAATAAATTATAAAGCCTATTCCAACTTCCAACCATAGTCGTAATCGACTCCCGAATATCTTTCATTTCAATCCCATATTGTCATGATCATCAAATAGACCTCTTTTTTAAGGGTTTTGGGGCTGGGGCGGCCCTCCCGGGTACTTGCACCCAACTTTTATTATGAAATTCGTACTCTACTCTTGAATACCTTTCATTTGAATCCCACCAATTTCTCCCCCATTACTACGCCACTGCACGTACTTCTTACCTTGTCACTACATGTTCATGTAACACAGAAAATGATGAGAGAAACCTTCTCACTAGGCATATGGCATGTGGCAAAAGCGAATATCAGACTTTTGTGCAAAGCACAACAATGAAGGTCTATACGGTTGTTCTCTACTCCTAGGCTTTTGTGTGTTTGGGCATCCTTCATCCTCCATTCTTCATCCTTTAATGTTATTGTGGTTATTGTTGTCGTAGTTGTTGTTGCTGTTGGTGTTGCTTTGTCAATATTTTATTTTTATAAAAGTCATAGCCTAATATTTTAGCAAAAGTTCCTAAATATTTCGTTAAAACAATGCCATAAACTCATCAGCCAATACCAGTCGCCTGCCATACTTGATGAAGCAGAACTTTCCAAAAACCAGAAACCTTGACATTTTCGTGAGCTATTTTTGGGCCCCAAAGAGCACAGCGAGTGATTATCGATTTATGTACAAAGATACGAGGGTTAATCTTCAAGTGTCATCTTTTTTGGAAAAGTGTCAGTCTCTGGGAAATGAGGCCTTCATTCTTCTAGTCTGATGACAAGCATGGCAGTGTTAAGAATGACATGGGAAAAATGTAACGTTAAGGATAATTAAAAGGGTTTTCATGTCATTTAATTGTTGTTTGAGGATGGGAAAGTGCGGTTGGAGGGCCTAAAAGGAAATGTCAAATGTTTTGTATCCTTTGACAAAGAACCTTGGCCTTATTTAAACGAATAATGGGTATTCTGTGGCCTGGGTCAAACCAGGAATTTTTTGTTTAATAAGAGAGTGTCAACCATTGCCACGGCATCCCCCAAGTCTAAATTTGACCTTACAAATATACTACGACCCCATCTGGGCTGTATACTGCAGTTTTAGGACCTACAATGTGGTATGGCATTGCGACCAAAATTCCCTACTACTATTTTAATATACAATTTGTATACCCACCGCCGTAGGATGGCAAATGCCAATTTGCCCATTAACATTCCAGTAAGGTACAGGGAAAAACTTCTCACATATCAATGACTGCTGCTGTCCGATTCAAGTTTATACTCAATGATATGTGGACTCCGTTTTATAGCCGAGTACGAACGGCGTATCGTAGTGTGACACCTCTTTGGGAAGAAGTTTGGAAGTGAAGAAGAAGCAAGTGAACTCTGAACGCCTGGGTTCGAATCACGGCGAGACCATCAGAAAAAATCTTTAGCGGTGGTTTTCCCCTCCTAATGCTGGCAACATTTGTGAGGTACTATGCCATGTAAAACTTCTCTCAAAAAGAGGTGTCGCACTGCGGCACGCCATTCGGACTCGGCTATAAAAAGGAGGCCCCTTATCATTGAGCTTAAAAACTTGAATCGGACTGCACTCATTGATATGTGAGAAGTTTGCCCCTGTTCCTAAATGGAATGTTCATGGGCAAAATTTGCATTACTACAATATATCACGTTTGCGTAGCATTGTTGCCATTTAAAAACTTTTTCCCGACATAGTGTCGCTCTAAGGACTCGCCTTCAATAAAGGGGTCACTTATCGCTAAGCTTAAGCTTGAATTCGAAGAGCACTCATTGATATGTGTGGAAGGTTTAATCCCTGTTCAGGGCAAATTTGCATTTGTCTCTATCTCTTTCTATCCCTCCCTCTCTTTTCACTCCTTTCGTTAACTCGTTAAGAGATTTGTATGTCTTAAAAGTTATTAAAGGACTTTATGCAATATGAAATTTTGTTACCGAGAATGTTGCGGAAGAGCTCTTGTCTGATGCAGCATATTCACAGTTGCTTTAAACGGATGTCGACGTCGCCACATATGCCTGCTGTTGTTGTTTCCTGTCTAGCTGGTAGAATGTTTTGCATATTTTTGGCATGTCTCATACAGCGTCTTGGTCTGAGGCGTTACCAGGCGGGGACCACAGTCATATTCAGTCATAAGACCGAATATTTTGTGCAGTTAAGAGTCTGCCAAAATGAACTTTCTGTCCGGAACAGAAAAGTTAAATCTGCTCATATGTTATTGCCGCTTTAATAGAAAATCAGTCTTAGGCGGGTTTTCGGTGTTTGTATACCATGAGGCCTTATAGGAGAAATGCGAAGATGTTGTAGCGATTTACATGTGTATGTGCGTCTGGCTTTAAAAATTGGAATATGGAGTTGAAATTTGGCATAGATTCTTAACTTATCAAGAGTTAGACCCATTGATAAGTATACCGATCGGCTTAGAATCACTTCCTGATTCGATTTGATTAGGTAAGTCTGTCCGTCGGCCCGTCTGTCGCTCTGTCTGTCCATGTGTTTTTGTGATCAAGTTACAGATCGCATTTATTGCCCGATTGTCATGAAATTTTGCACAAGTCTCTTTTTTGGCCCAAGGACGAACTCTATTGATTTCGAACAAAATCGGTTCAGGTTTAGATATAGCTCCCGTATATATCTTTCATCCGATATCCCTTTTTAAGTCTGTAGAAGCCACAATTTTGGTCTGATCGTTACAAAATTTGGCATGGAGTGGTTTATTCAACGTCTTCAAATGTTTGCAAAATTTCATAAAAATCCGTTCAGATTTAGATATAGTTGCCATATATATCTTTCATCCGATATGGACTATTAAGTCTGTAGAAGCAACAATTTTGGACCGATCTTTACAAAATTTTGCATGAGGTGCTTCATTTGACGTCCCCATATATGTTTGCAAAATTTCTAGAAATCGATTCAGATTTAGATATAGCTCCCATATATATCTTTCATCCGATATGGAGTTTTAAGGCTGTAGCATCCACAATTTAGGTTCGATCTTTACCAAATTTGATATGGGGTGTTTTATTCAACGTCCCCATATGTGTGCGAAATTTCATTAAAATCGGAAGTGATTAAGATATAGCTCCAATGTATATATTTCATCCGATATGAACTTTTAAGGCAGTAAAAACCTCAATTTTGGTCACATCTCTATAAGCTGGGGCATGAGATGTTCTATTTGACGTCCCAGTATGTGTCATAAAAATTGGCACAGGTTTCGATATAACTCCCATATAATCATTTATCCGATATGGCCTTTTAAGGATGTGGAATTCCAAATTTGTTGTTCTATCGTAGGAAAATCTTACTTGGTTCTATTTGATATTTCAATAGGTATTCAAATTAATGTCTGACTGGACTTCGAACAAATAAAAAGGCGTTAAGTTCGGCCGGGCCGAACTTTGGATACCCACCTACCCACCACCTCGGGTGTATATGTAAACCACCTTTCATCAAAATCCCGTGAAAATTACATTTTTCTATCCCTTAGAAGTTACATCGAAATATGATCCGATTTGCACCAAATACCAATAAATACCAGTCATTGTTCAATTGTGTATAACAAAATATTGGTCTTTTTAATAGTTATATCTAAAACTAAACCGATCTTAACCATATGTTGGGTTGCCCAAAAAGTAATTGCGGATATTTTAAAAGAAAGTAAATGCATTTTTAATAAAACTTAGAATGAACTTTAATCAAATATACTTTTGTTACACTTTTTTTCTAAAGCAAGCTAAAAGTAACAGCTGATAACTGACAGAAGAAAGAATGCAATTACAGAGTCACAAGCTGTGAAAAAATTTGTCAACGCCGACTATATGAAAAATCCGCAATTACTTTTTTGGCAACCCAATACAACACGGATGTCGAAAAGCCTAACATAAGTCACTGTGTCAAATTTCAGTGAAATCGGATTACAAACGCGCTTTTTTTGGGGACAAGACTTTGAATCGAGATATCGGTCTATATGGCATCTATATGCAAATCTTGATCGATTTAGACCAAATTGCAGAAACATGTGGGGGTGCTTAACTTAACTCTCTGTCCCAAATTTCGGCAACATCAGACAATAAACGAGCATTTTGTGGATCCAAAACATTAAATCGAGAGATCGGTCTATATGGCAGATATATCCAACTCTGAACCGATCTAAGCCAAATTGAAGAAGGATGTCGAAAGACGATATCGGACAATAAATGCGCCTTTTATGAGCCCAAAACCTTAAATAGAAGGATCAGTCTATATGGCAGCTATATCCAAATCTGATTTGATCAGGACCAAATTGAAGAAATATGTCGAAGGGCCTAAGGCAACTCACAGTCCTAAATTTCATCAAAATCGGATAATAAATGTGGTTTTTATGGGCCTAAGACCCTAAATCGGAGGATCGGTCTATATGGCAGCTATATTCAAATCTGGACCGATCTGAGTGAAATTGAGGAAGGATGTCGAAGGGCCCAACACAACTCACTGTCCCAATTTGCGGCTACATCAGACAATAAATGCGCTTTTTATGGCCCCAAAACCTAAAACCGAGAGATCGGTCTATATGGCAGCTTTATCCAAATCTAGACCGATATTTTCCATAGTGCAGAAGTATGTCAAGGGGCTTAACTTAACTCACTGTGCCAAATTTCGGCGACATCGGACAATAAATGCGCCTTTTATGAGCCCAAAACTTTTAATCAAGAAAATGGTCTATATGGCAGTTATAACCAAATGTAGACCGTTCTGGGCCAATTTAGAGAAGGATGTCGAAGGGCCTATCACAACTCACTGTCCCAAATTTCAGAAAAATCGGATAATAAATGTGGCTTTCATGGGCCTAATACCCTAAATCAGAGGATCGGTCTATATGGCAGCTATATCCAAATCCAGACCGATTTGTGCCATAATGCAGGAGTATGTCTAGTGGGTTAAATTAACTCACTGTCCCAAATTTCGGCGACATCGGATAATAAATGCGCCTTTTATGGGCCCAAAACTTTAAATCGAGGGATCGGTCTATATGGCAGCTATATCCAAATCTGTACCAATCCAAATTAACGAAGGATGTTGAAAGACGTAACACAACTCACTGTCCCAAATTTCAGCAAAATCGGATAATAAATGTGGCTTTTATTGGCCTAAGACCCTAACTCGTTGGATCGGTCTTTATATGGGGGTCCGATAGTCCGATATAGCCCATCTTTGAACTTAACCTGCTTATGAACGAAAAAAAGAATTTGTGCAAAGTTTTAGCTCAATATCTCTATTTTTGAAGACTGTAGCGTGATTTCAACAGTCAGACGGACGGACATGTCTAGATCGTCTTAGATTTTTACGCTGATCAAGAATACATAAGGTCGGAAATGGATATATCGATGTGTTGCAAACGGAATGACAAAATTAATATACCCCCATACTTCAGTGGTGGGTATAAAAAGGAGGCCCCTTACAATTGAGCATAAAACTTGAAACGGACTACACTCATTGATATGTGAAAAGTTTGCTCCTTTGAACTAAGCGGATGGACGATTTGATTGACCATTAAATTATATGGACCGTACCATCGATTCAAATAAAGATTTCATGAATTTTTCTGAATTTTATGTGTGTTTTTTTTTTTTTGAAAAACTATCCTTAAGCTCTTAAAAAATCTCCCTTTCCTTATAGCTGCCTTTTACACCAACCTTAAAATTTTAGTTTTTAAGGCCCTAAAAGTCGCATTTATTGACCAACTTGAGTTGGCAAACAAGAGAAACAGATATTGTGCCTGCTAAAATACACTCTTTAAGGTATAAACTAGGCCCCTTTTGATACTATTTCCTCCACCGGCCTCTGGATGCACTGGCCACCTTCCCCCCATTTGTTCATGTCCTCCAATGAGTTTTCATAACCACCACAGCAGTTGCAAAGGTGAATTCATACCCAAACAATACATTCAGTTGCAACTGCCAAGTGCAGAGGAAGCATCACCATCGGCCACTCAAGATGCAGCAAAGAAATTGGAAGGCGGCTTATAGCCACACCATAAGATGAGCAACTTTATGAATTGCAAATCTGGTCGAAAGAACCAAGAAAAATGCATTAAATTGCAAAAATTTTATGACAGGCAGACGTCTGACAGATTAAGACCATCATAGACATATGCAAATGTGTGCTGTACTCATAACATATCGGCACAACACAAATTGTTTTGAGTCTGTCAAGAATATTATCTGCAATGAAATCAAAAGTAGAGAATATTGAAATGTAAAGACAATGGGCTATGCTGTACTCAAAGACAATGGGTTTCATTGAGTTGCTGTCCCCCAAAATACACACCATATGGTTGGGTGGACAATATGTCAAATAGTTTATATGAAATGGTTGAAAATGCCACAAATGTTAAAATGTATGGAGATTTGCATAACAACAAATTCCAGAAGAGAAGGACGAATTTCCTGCATAAGTTATTCCCAGGTCCAACCATGATGGTGTAGAATATAGTTGACAGAAAATTTGGTGTACTGGTGCTCAATCTAGAGCAGTGGCAGAGAGTGCAACTTCGGCTCACAGACATTTAAAGGTGGACTTTAAATGAAGAACGGTACCACTGTCTCGAAAGTTATTGAGTTTGATTATCAAAATGCGTGCTCTCTTAAGAAAGTTCATCGCGCGCTTCTTCTTCAATTTTACAACAAAGCTCATTTTTGGCTCAATGGGTACGTAAATAAGCAGAATTGTCGATTTTGGAGTGAATATCAGCCAGAAGCATTGCAAGAACTACCAATGCATCCAAAAAAAGTCACAGTTTGGTGCGGTTTATGGGCTGGTGGCATCATTGGACCGTACTTCTTCGAAGATGATGCGAATTGTAATGTAACTGTTAATGGTGAGCGCTACCATGAAATGAAATCCAACTTTTTTTGCCAAAAATGCAAGGGTTTGACTTGCATGACACGTGCCTTCAACAAGACGGTGCCACATGCCACATTTTCCTATTGTTGGCTTAGGACCCCAAATAGCCAGATCGGATATACAGACGGACGGACAGACACACGTACATAAATAAATCATCTTAGAAATGTTGCCAATGAACATTCCACTAATGAACAGGGGCAAACTTTTCACATATCAATGAGTGCAGTCCGATTCAAGTTTTAAGCTCAATGATAAGAGGTCTCCTTTTTATAGCCAAGTTCGAACGACGTGCCGCAGTGCGACACCCCTTTGGAGAGAAGTTTTAGATTGCATAGTACCCCACAAATTTTGCCAGCATTAAGAGGGGAAAGCCACCGCTGAAAATTTTTTTCTTATGGTTTCGCCTAGATTCGAACCCAGGCGTTAAGCGTCATAGGCGGACATTCTAATCTCTGCGGTACGGTGGTCAACAATATAACATTAAAAAATTAAGGTTCAAAATTCAAATTTGCCCATGAATATTCCAGGGGCAAACATCTCACATATCAATGAATGTTCTCCGACTCAAGTTTTAGGCTCAATGATAGGGGGCCTTAATTTTTTAGCCTAGTCGATTTTTGGGTAGAAGTGTGTGTCTACATTGCTTCTATGCATGGCATAGTACCTCACAAATATCGCCATCATTAGGAGTGGATAGCCATCGCAGAAAAGTTTTCTTATGATCTCTCCAGGATTCGAAACCTGGTGTTCAGCTTCATAAGCGGACTTGCTAACCTCTGCGCTATAGTGGCCTCGGAAGTTATTAATGATGTTATGAAGTAGGAGGCCATCGTAGCACAGAGGTTAGCATGTCCGCCTATGACACTGAACACCTGGGTTCGAATCCTGCCGAGAATATTAAAAAATCTCTCAGCGGTGGTTATCCCTTTCTATAGCTGGCGACATTTTGTTAGTCTAATTTCATGAACACTACAAAAAATGTCCCACACATCAGTGCATATTTCTCCCAGCAAATAAAAACCGAGTAAAATGGCATTAAGTTCGACCGGGCCGAACTTTGGATACCCACCACCTCGGATATATATGTAAACCACCTTTCATCAAAATCCGGTGAAAATTGCATACCTTATGTCCCATAGCAGTTTCATAAAAATATGTTCCGATTTGGACCAAATACTAATAAGTACAGTAGCTATTGATTTGCCCAAAAAGTAATTCCGGATTTTTTAAAAGAAAGTAAATGCATTTTTAATAAAACTTAGAACGAACTTTAATCGAATATAGTTTTTTTACACTTTTTTTCTAAAGCAAGCTAAAAGTAACAGCGGATAACTGACAGAAGAAAGAATGCAATTACAGAGTCACAAGCTGTGAAAAAATTTGTCAACGCCGACTATAAGAAAAAATCCGCAATTACTTTTTGGGCAACCATATATCTAAAAATAAACCGATCTGAATCATATACGACACGGATGTCGAAACATAAGTCACTGTGTCAAATTTCAGTGTAATCGGATTTTAAATGGGCCTTTTATGGGGACAAAACTTTAAATCGGGATACATGGCAGCTATATCGATATCTGGACCGATTTGAGCCAAATTGAAGAAGGACGTCAAAGATCCTAACTGAACTCCCTGTCCCAAATTTCGGCGAAATCGGACAATTAATGCGCCTTTTATGGGCCCAAAATCTAAAATCGAAATATAGTTCTATATGGCAGTTATATCCAAATCTGGACCGATCTGAGCCAAAGGATGTCGAAGGATGTCGACAGGGCTAACACAACTCATTGTTCCAAATTCCAGCAAAATCCGAAAATAAATGTGTCTTTTATGGGCCTAAGACCCTAAATCGGAGGATCGGTCTATATGGCAGCTATAACCAAATCTGGACCGATCTGGGCCAAATTAGCGAAGGATGTCGAAGGGCCTAACAACTCACTGTACCAAATTTCAGCAAAATCGGATAATAAATTTGGTTTTTATGGGCCTAATACCCTAAATCGGAGGATCGGCCTATATGGGGGCTATATAAAGACATAGTCCGATATAGCCCATCTTCGAACTTAGCCTGCTTATGGACAAAAATCGAATCTGTGCAAAGTTTCGGCTCAATATCTCTATTTTTAAAGACTGTAGCGTAATTTCAACAGACAGACGGAAAGACGGACGGACATGTCTTCATGGTGTTAGATTTTTACGCTCATCAAGAATATATAAACTTTATAGGGTCGGAAATGGATATTTCGATGTATTGCAAACGGAATGACGAAATGAACATACCCCCATCCTTCGGTGGTGGGTATAATAAATGTGCTTTGGGCAACTTCGAACAAAATGTTGCTGGGCCGAGGTGACCAAATTTGAAGGCCCACCAATGGGCCCTGGAAAGCTCTACGGCCCTCATTTGCACATAAGCCCTCATTTCGCAACCTCGAACAAAATGTTGCTGGGTCGAAGGCCCACCAATGGGCCCTCGACAGCTCTAGGGCCCTTATTTGCACATAAGCTCTCATTTGGCAACCTCGAACAAAATGTTGCTGGGTCGAGGTGACCAACTTTGAAGGCCCACCAATGGGCCCTCTACAGCTCTAGGACCATCATTTGCACATAAGCATAGATACCCGGATTTGGCTGATTTTAATCAAAGCAAATAATGTAGGTATTCAATTTTAGGTACAGATTTTTGTCAAATGTAGTACCACAGTAGAGACAGGACAAATCCATAGGTGAGAAACGAACCCACAACTCCCACAATGGTAATCCAATCTTGCTGTCAACCTGCCTATCGAAGCGCTCCAATGGTATGTTTGTGAATTTTGTTCAAAAAAGGTTTTGCTTTATTTTTTCTCGTTTTACTTTCATTCTAATCCTGCCCGACTTTACTCTAATCCTCTATATTTGCACCACTACCACATCCAAGGTATTTTTTTTTTTTTTATTCACTCAAGTGTTCACTATCTTCACTTTGCCAAAAATGCAGCCCAAGTCTTTGCAACTCTTTATTCGCTAAGCACCACCATGGCAAAGCATTTGATTTTATTGCAGTGTGAGTGTGGCTGCTTTTTGTTGTCCGTTTACACAATCGAGCAAATCTCTTAAATAACCACTTTGTTGTTGTTTAATTTTTAAAGTAAATCCAGCAATTTTCATAACAAAAATCTTAAGCCAACAACTAAAGCCTTTGAGTAGCTGAGTGTTTGTTGTGCTCTGGTGGTGCCGGTTGGTCTTACGTTACCTGTCTCTTGAGTTACATTCAAAACTTTTTTCTCCGTCGATGTTGGACCGCAGCAAACAGGGTGTCTTGTAAAGGCTTTGTGCACTGGTGGCTTGCCTTTGCATCAGTGCAGCCAGTGACTGAATTGTAGAACGCCAGTTCTGCGATCTGCTAATCTTTTGTGCAGTGGCAAATATTTCGAGCTGTTGCTGTTGGTTGGTGGCAGAAGTATCACATTTTGTGGTTTTTCAGTATCTTTTGCATGCTTTTTGGTGACTTTATGTGTGTGGGAGTTCGAATGTGTGTTTGTGAGTGGCTTATTTTCTTCACTTTGCTCACTGGTATTGGTTTGTGAATGGATGTTGTGGGATTGTGGTTTATAGAAATTCGTTCATTCCATGCGCTGGCAAATTGAAGTGTTCAGGTGTATGGGTGTGTGTGTGTGTGTGTGTGCGTATGGGAGTTTTATACAAAAATAGAGTTTTGCCATTTTGCCGGCTGTGAAGTACAACTCTGCCTGGGAGTTGTTTGAGTTTGTTTCCATTTTTGGTTTTATTTGATACAACACCAACAACCAACGCAGCCTGGTGTGTCTGTGCCTGTCTCTTTGTATATGTATTTGTGCCTAGATACGAAACATTATAGTTTATGATTTTCGGTTGCATGTCCCTCGATGGTTTATTATAAACATACTTTTATACCGCTGCACCAAGGCCCATTTGTAGTTGTGTATATGGTTTTTCGGCGGAGAGTGTGTGTGTGTGTGTTTGCGCTATTTGTTTCTCTATGTTTACAATGACAACAACTGTACACCTTTATTTATATCCTGTCGCAAAACACAACTCATGCATGATAATGAATTTTAGTTTTGTTGTTCATCTCTCCGGGATTTTTTTGGACTGTTTTTATTTTGGGGTTTTATGTGTATGCAATGCAGGGGGATCGAGAGGGGGCTGCTGGACCAAGCGGTCAGAATTCTATGAATAATTTAGTCTTCGTGCAAAAGTTGGCCGAAATTAAGAATAACCAAGGCCGACTGTAGAAAATGTGTTGAAACAAGGCTTGGCTAAGTTTGCTGCGAAGGACATGAAGGGCTTACCGCTACTGTTCTAAAACTAGAAACAGCAGAGATACTTTTAAAACAAGTAAGCAGAGGGAAAAGTAAGGCGGTGCGACTATATGTAGTCAGTGAGTTTAGTGTCATGCAACATTTTGGGCAGCTTGGTCAATAAATGCGCTTGCAGAAGCTTTGGAAAGGAAAATCGGGCGATACATGTGTATGGGTACGATGAAATTCATCAATCCACCAATGGTGGAGGCTATAAAAACGAATAGAGATATCTGAATAACTCTTTTTGAATAAAAGTTTCCTTAAAAAACAAAAACGAGTAAAAAGGCCTTAAGTTCGGCCGGGCCAAACTTTGGATACCCACCACCTTGCGTATATATGTAAACCACCTTTCATCCAAATCCGTTGAAAATTTCATACCTTATGTCCCTGTTCCATATGTATCTGTTCCATAATGCAGAAGTATGTCAAGGGGCTTAACTCAACTCACTGTCCCAAACTTTGGCGACACCTTTTATGGACCTAAGATCCTGAATCGGAGGTCATGGTATTTTAAGTCGATCTAGCCATGTCCGACAGTCTGTTCGTCCGTCCGTCCGTCCATCCGTCTGTATGTCTTTGGAAAGCACACTAACTTTCGAATGAGTCAAGCTAGCCGCTTGAAATATTGCACAAATATTTCTTATTAGTGTAGGTCGGTTGGGACTGTAAATGGGCTATATCGGTCCACGTTTTGTTATAGCTGCCATATAAACCGATCTGGCGTCTTGACTTCTTTAGCCCCTAGAGGGCGCAATTATTATCCGATTTAGCTGAAATTTTGTATGAGGTGTTTTGTTATGACCCCCAACTGATGTGCTAAGTATGGTTTACATCGGTCCATATCCTGGTATAGCTGCCATATAAACCGATCTTGGGTCTTGACTGTTTTAAGCCACTAGAGGGCGCAATTATTATCCGATTTAGCAGAAATTTTGCATGAGGTGTTTTGATATGACTTCTAACAACTCTGCTGAGTGTGGCTCAAATCGGTCCATAATCTGATATAGCTGTCATATAATCCTATGTGGGATCTTGACTTTTTTAGCCACTAGAGGGCGCAATTATTATCCGATCTAGCAGAAATTTTGCATGAGGTGTTTTATTATGACTTTCAACTGTATTAAGAATGGTTCAAATTGGTCCATAGCCTGATATAGCTGCCATATAAACCGATCTGGGGTCTTGACTTCTTGAGCCACTAGAGGGCTCAATTATTATCCGATTTAGCAGAAATTTTGAATGAGGTGTTTTGTTATGACATTCAACAACTGTGCTGAGTGTGGTTGAAATCGGTCCTTAAGCTGATATAGCTGTCATATAAACCTATGTCGGATCTTGACTTCTTGAGCCACTAGAGGGCGCAATTATTATCCAATTTAGCAAAAATTTTGCATGAGGTATTTTATGATGACTTTCAACTGATTTGCTAAGTATGGTTCAAATCGGTCTATATCCTGGTATAGCTGCTATATAAACCGATCTGGGGTTTTGACTTCTTGAGCCACTAGAGGGCCCAATTATTATCCGATTTGGCTAAAATTTTACATGAGGTATTTCGCTATGACCTGCAACTGATGTGCTAAGTATGGTTCAAATCGGTCCACATCCTGGTATAGCTGCTATATAAACCGATCTGGGGTCTTGATTTCTTGAGCCACTAGAGGACGCAATTGTTATCCGATTTTGCATGAGGTGGTTTGTTATGACTTTAAGCAACTGTGCTGAGTGTGGTTAAAATCGGTCCATAACCTGATATAGCTTCCATATAAACCTATGTGGGATCTTGACATACATGTTGAATATGGTATGAATTGGTTTATAGCCTAATACAGCTCCCCTACAAACCGATCTTCCTATTTTACTTCTTCAGCCCCCAAAGTGCGCAATTCTTACTAGATTTGGCTGAAATTATAAACAATGACTTCTACTATGGTCTCCAATATGATCCGAAATGTACCATAACTTGGTATTGTTCGAATCCTTTTATCCTTTTAACTTGATATTGTTCGAACCCTTTTATCCTTTTAACTTGATATTGTTCGAATTCTTTTATCCTTTGTTTGCCTAAAAATACTGTGGAAAGAGCTCAACAAATGCGATCCATGGTGGAGGGTATATAAGATTCGGCCCGGCCGACACTGTATCATTTCCACCTTAATAAAAGCGATTTCCAACAACTCAGCAGGATGCCAGCTTTTAGTTTCCTATTCTGGATTTTTTGAAAACGTCCTAAACAGAAAATGTTTTTATTTGTTAAGTTTCTGCGTAAGATGTCCAAAAACAACAACTATAACAAAAACCCCATAAAGACTTAACATAGTAAATGCGATTTGGAGAAAGCAAATAGGAGTGCTTTGCAAAATAACAAAAATACTGCCATGTTAGAATCAGCACAAAATGGATATGAAAATGGCATGCGACTAAAAGTGTATTAAGTGCGGCAGGACCAGTCGGATTTCTGGGTTCTGTCTACCCTTTTCAGAAAAAATGAAAGAGTACTGCCACCAGTGACCCATCTTCTTCTCTTGGTTGTTATCAAATGAAAAACAAATTTCCCTTTAAATCTATTTCAGCACGAACTACATAAGAGTCTGTTGGGTGGGTTTTGTTTTTGGCCAGAAAAGAGCATCAACAGAACTACGTGAATAGTTGAAGGTTCATTGACTTAAAAATTTACTATGCTTTGCTCGTATTCTCTGATTTTTGTGGCAATGCTATGACGAGATATTTTGTTTTTTTTCCTTGTTGCCTTGAAAGGTTCAATTTTTCTTTGGTTTTTTTCCAAAATTCTTATTTGTTGTTGTTGTAAATTTTGGTTTTAGCCAACTGACACCGTCTGCTATTGACAGCAAATGCTCGTTTTGAAGCCATTAAGCGAAAGTCATTGCAATGATGAGGAAGGATTTCGTTGTAAAGTCATTTGTACCATTCCTTGTGTTTGGCTCTTGTGCTCTTTTTTTTTGTTCGTTTTTTGTTTCCTCCGATGCTATCGTTGAGATTAGCTTGGAAACAGGCGGCGTCGTTGATGAGCCATAAGGACACATAAAAGTCATAAGTAAATCAGAAAGCGATTTCAAATGAAATATGAAGTTGTCCTTAAGGCGTCAACGACATTTTGATGGTACACACTTTGTTTGAAAAGTGGTCATGTACTTGAAAAGCATAAATGCGAAAAGTTTGAAAGCCATTAAATAACAAAACAAAAAAAAAACGAAATAAATGATATCAGATTTCAAATTCAAAAAAATGCGAGTCGTTTAAAATAAGCAAATAATTGCTTAAGGGACTTTTTAAGTGGATTTTTGTTTTTTTTTTTTTTTTTTTTTTTTGAAGAGAATTATTTAGATTTTCAGATATTACTAAGGAAATAAATCACCGTAAATACTTGGAAAAAAGGAAATATCCATACAAGTCCGATTTAATGGTTTTTTTTTTCTAATATATGGATGGTTATTTTAATTGTGCTCTGAAGGCACATTTAAGCTTTTAAATTTGTACCGCAATATCCGAAAAGGGATATGAAACAAGTTAGAGCGTGCTAAGTTTGGTCGGGCCGAATCCCTCCACCATGGATCGTACTTGTCGAGTTCTTTGTGCGGTACCTTTTTGTCGGCAAACAAAGAATAATGAATAAAAATTGTTATGCTAATGGAGATATATCAAGTTATAGTCCGATTTATTGGGCTATATTTCACTCCATTCGGATAAGAAGTGTGCCTTTTAGAGGCTCAAGAAGCATAATCGGGAGATCGGTTTAAATGAGAGCTGTATCAGGCTATAGATCGATTAAAACCATGGTAGACACGCAAGTTTATGGTAATGGCAGAAGCTGTTGTACAAATTTTCAGCAAAATCGGATGGGAATTGCGTCCTTTAGAGGCTCAAGAAGTCAAAATGCTAGACCGATTTATTCGGCAGCTTTATCTGGTTCATCTATATCAAAACATGAACCGATTTGAATCATACTTACCACAGTTGTTGAAAGTGATACCAAAACACCACGTGCAAAATTTAAGCCAATTCGGATAAGAACTGTGCCCTCTAGATGCTTAAGGAGTCAAGACCCTAAATCGGTTTATATGGCATCTATATCAAAACATGGACCGATTTAGCCCACTTAGAATCCCAACGGAGCTACACTTATAAGAAGTATTTGTGAAAAATATGAAGCGTCCAGCTTTACTCCCACGAGATTTTGCTTGTTTTCGACAGACGGACGGACGACAGGCGGACGGACATGACTGGATGACATGGTGAATATGTACTCTTTATGAGGTCTTAGATGCATATTTCTAAGTCTTACAAACGGAATAATGAAAATAGTAAACCCCCCCATCCTTCGATGGAGGTTATAAAAATTTATCCAAAACAGGATCATTCAAACTGCTGTACTTGGTTGGAATTTGATATTTATCAGATTAAGATTAGGTTTTTTTTAAGAAATTAAAATGAGTTTTAGGGAAAAAAAATTTAATTATAAAATTTCGCTGAAACTCAGAATAGTGAGTTTTATTAGGCCCATCAATATCCAAAGCAAAAATGGTCCGGTTCAGAACATATTTGGGTATAGCTGCCATAAAGACCGATCTGCCGATGTTCGGGTCTTAGGCCTTTAAGAGACCCATTTACTACCCGACTTCAATGAAAATTGGAACAATGATTTGTTTCAAGATTTAGCCCATTTAGAATCCCAACGGAAATACACTTATAAGAAGTATTTGTGAAAAATATCAAGCGTCCAGCTTTACTCCTACGAAAGTTTGCTTGTTTTCGACAGACGGACGGACGGACGACAGACGGGCGGACATGGCTAGATCGACTTAAACTGACATGGTGAACATATACTCTTTATGAGGTCTTAGATGCATATTTCTAAGTCTATATTTTATATCTGTCCCGAATATAGATCGGGCTATAGTTAGATATAGCTGCCATAGAGAACGATCTTCAGCTTTAGGGTCTAAAGACCATAAAAAGCGCATTTTATCTCCGATTTTGCTGAAAATTGAAACAGTGAGTTGCACTAGAGGTCTTAACATCCGACCCAAATATGGTATATATCGGACCAAATTTATAGCAGAAATATAGACCGATATGCTGATTTAGGGTATTAAGCCTATAACAGGCGCATTTATTACCCGACTTTGTTGGAATTTGGAACATTGAGTATTATCAAGCTCCAAACAACTATCTCGAAAATGGTCCAGACCGGGCTTTATTACGAAACAGCTGCCATAGAGACCAGTTTTCAGCTTTAAGCCCTAAAAACCATAAAAGTCGCAATTATTCTACGATTTTTCTCAAAATTTGAAACAGTGAGCTTCCTTAGGACTCCTGACATCCAACCCAAATGTGGTCCAGATCGGACCATATTTAGATATAGCTGTCATATAGATCGATTACCTGAATTAGGGCTTGAACACATGAACGAAGCCCGTATTACCCGATTTCGCTGAAATTTCGAACTGATACTTGTATAGAGCTCTCGGCACCTGGATATCAAAAGTTCCGCACGGCCGAACTTAATGCATTTTTACTATTTTTTTTTTTAATTTCCGGTTATTCTATTCTACTTTCGAGTTGTTGTGAAAAACCTTAAAGTTAATGTAGTCCTGGTTTAAAGGGATAGTAGAAATAATGTCTTTACAGATCTTTAAATTGCAATACCATATTAATTATTTGTTTTTGATAGGGTTTTGACCGTTATCCAAGAGAGAAGAGAGTCGTAAACCAGTCCTAAATATGTTCATGCGTACATTGGAGCGTATGAGTATCACTTTGTTTTATGGCGTGCGTAGAGTATACGCACCCTTTGACAATGGCGATTATGATACTAATAGCCTGTTTGTGGATGTCCAACAACAATACAGACGAACAAACACCATGTAAGTGTGTGCTAAGCTCGGCCGGACCGAGATTTATATACCCTCCACCATGGATTACATTTGTCGAGTACTTTGCGTGGTATTTGTTTTTAGACAAACGAAGAATATTGAATATGAACTGTTATGCTATTGGAGCTATATCAGCTATAGTCCGATTCGGGTCATAAATTTCAGTCCATTCGGATAAGAATTGCGTCTTGTAGGGGCTCAAAAAGCAAAATCGAGAGATCGGTTTATATGGGAGCTGTATCAAGCTGTAGATCGATTCAGACCATATTGAACACGCATGTTGAAGATCATTGGAGAAGTCGTTGTACAAAATTTCAATCAAATAGGACGAGATTTCGCCCACTAGAGGCTCAGGAAATCAAGATCCAAGATCGGTTTATATGACAGCTATGTCATGTTATGTACTGATTTGAGCCATACTGAGCGCAGTTGTTGAAAGTCAAAACAAAACATCTCATGCAAAATTTCAGCCAAATCGAATGAGAATTGCGCCCTCTAGCGGCTCAAAAAGCCAAGATTCAAGATCGGTTTATATGGCAGCTGTACCAGATTATGGACCGATTTGAACCAGACTTAGCACAGTTATTGATAGTGATACCGAAACACCACGAGCAAAATTACAGCCAAATCGGATGAGAATTGCGCCCTCTAGAGGCTCAAGAAACCAAGATCCCAGATCGGTTTATATTGCAGCTATATCAGGTTAACATGAACCCATTTTTGTATGGGAATGCCTTCGTTTCTGTTCGGCTTGTCGTTCGATAAATTCTTCGTTTAAAATGAGATACACAAACCAAAATCAGTTTCTTTTCGTTTGCAGGCCGAACGAACGCACGCGTTCGACGTCGACAAATAAGCTATGAATAATTTAATATACTTACTTTTAAAAGTGCCTATTGACGGTCCAAGACCTGAAAGAAAAAAGAAAAATTCATATTAATAACGATTTGAGGACAAATGCTTAACATTCTTATACGTAGAAGTCAAGGTGTCTGTGTATGTTTGTTTGTCTGATTATATGTTCCGTTGTTCCCGAAAATGGCTGAACGATTTTTTTTGTTTTCTTGTCACAAGTTTTGTACGGCGGTCCGAAAGAAATAATTCGGCAAATAAATTGATATCGAAAGAGATATGGATCCTCTCCCTTACCTCATAGTCACCTCTCAAAAAGAAAAGTGGACCCCGATCGGGATAATGTTGGACTTAAATTATAGATATTTGGGAGTAGAATAAGAAACTTATATCAATATTTGGTGACAAGTCTAAGGTGGCAGCCCAACTCAAAAAACCCCTAAAAAGTCATGTTATGTGATAGGACCGATATAGAGCCCAAATGAAAAGCATTTCGGAGTAGAATATGAGTATCAATATTTGTCACCAAGGATCAGAGGCCTACAATAAACCTTGTCACCAACAAGATCCCCCTCGCCAAAAAATTCACCTACCCAAAAAAGCCCATCAAACAAAAATGTAATCCGATCTGGTTAATGTTGAATTGAAAGGTATTTGGATGTTAAGGAAAAGTTTGGCATCCCAATTATATGGTCCGGCATATATATGTGGATGCCGGACCAGTAACATATAGGCCCATCAAGACTATATAGGCTATGGTGGATACATTTTTATACTCTACCCCACCACTGTGGTACACGTGGTTATAACTTTGTGCATTTGTTTACAACGCTAAGAAGGAGAAGAATCAGAATACGATATAGCTCCCATATAAATCTTTCATCCGATATGAACTTCAAAGCCATAGAAGTCCGATCTTTACAAAAAAATAAATAAGGAGTTCTATTTTTAGTCCAAAAAAGTGTGCGAAATTTCATCAAAATCGGATAAAATTTAGGGAGCTAGACCATATGAAGGGTGATTTTGTTAACTATCTGTTGATTTTTTTTGGCAACACTGGTTTCAAATTTCCCCACAAAATTCCCCAATTGAATATACAGACCGACCAGAATGATATGGGTTTTTAGATGGATCAAGGATGGTTGGATGATGGATCAAATATAGATCAAAGATGGATAGAAGACGGATTGAATATGGATCGGAGATGAATCAAAGATGGATTGAAAGTTGAACAAAATGGATGGAAAATGGAACGAAGATGGATCAAAGATGACTCGAAAAAGGATTGAGGATGAATTAAAAATGAATAAGAGATGGATCAAAAATGTGTCGATGGTGGATCAAAAAATGCGAGGAAGATGGATCGATGTTGCATATAGGATGGAACAATAATTGATCAAATAGGGAATCGTAGATGGATAGATGAAGAATGGATGTTGATTCAAAGATAAATTGAAAATGAATCGGAGTAGAATCGAAGTTGAATTGAAAATGGATAGCAGATGATTCAAAGATGTGGATGATATGAATATAAGATGGACCAAAAATGAAAGGAGGGTGGTTCAAAGATGAATCAAAGATGGATCGTTAATTAATCGTAGAAGAATCGAAGATGAGTCGGAGATGAATCGAAAATGAACCGAGAACAGATCGAAGTTAAACCGAAAATGAATGAAAGATGACTCGAAGAAAGAAGAAGCTGGGAGAATCGAAGATGGATTAAAGATGAATAGAAAGTAGATCGAAGAGGTATCAAAGATTCACCAACAATGGATCAAGGATAGATCGTTGATAAATCGAAGATGGAGCAAAAATGAATCGGAGATGGATCAAATATGCATCGACGATGAATAGAGCATGTATCGATGTTGATTCGAAATTGAATCGAAAGTATTGCGAAGATAAATTCAAGATGAAGATAAATCGAAGTTGAATTGAAGATAGATCGGATATGGATCAAAGATATTCGAAGACGTATCAAAGTTGGATTAAAGATGGATCGATAATGAACCAAAGGTAGACCAATAACGGCTCAATTATTGATCGAAGAAGAATCGAAAATGGTTAAAGATGAATCGAAGGTAGATTAATGATTTATCCAAGATGGTTCGCGAATAAATTGAAGTCAATTCGAAAATAGATCGAGAATGCATACAAGATGGATTAACTATAAATCAAAGATTCTTCGAAGATGGATCAAAGATGCAGTAGAGATGGATAAAAAAATTCATCGTAGATGGATCGAAGATTTAGAGCGAAACAAAGGTTTATATATATAAATTGAAGATGATTCGACGATAAATCAAAGTTGAATTGAAGTTGGATTAGAAATAGATCGGAGATGGATCACAGATGTGTCGAAAAAGGTTCGAAGTTGCATATAAGATCGAAAATGAAGGAAGATCAAAAACGGCTCAATGATTGATCGAAGAAGAATCGAAAATGGTTCAAGATGGATCAAAGATGTCTCGAAAATAGCTCGTAGATGTCTCGAAAATAGTTCGAAGATGTATGAAGATGATAGATCGAAAATGGCTCAAAATGGCTAAAAGATCGAAGACGCATCGAAAAAGGATTGAAAACAGTCCTGAGACGTTAGCGTGATATACTAATACTTCTACGGGAGTTTAGTATTTTAATCCTATGCTGGGTACATAAGGCTATAGAGGGAAACGAGAGGGTCGATCTACTTTAAAAGTTCGTTGGAACCTCCATTTGTGTTGTTTATGGATACGTTTCCTTAATTTTTCATAAACTCAAGGAGCGCTACAAGGATAATTGGGTTATTCGCACCAATGAGAGCAAAGGTTTTGGACAAACTAAGTTGTTGTGAGACGAAATTTTAAAGCAGAACATAAAAGACAGAATAATTTAAGTAATCGCACATCTTGCATAGGCATTACATATCATTCCTTAGACAATTCCATAGACAGTTATTCTACCTTTCCACAAAGAGCCAAAGTGGTACTAGAAGTTACCCATACATATATGAATACTTGTGTTTTCAAGACATGTCTTTCTGTGTAGAGGGCATGAAATATCGCAAGAATTTGTCTAAGATTCAGTCAGTCCTTATCAGGAGGACAGACGGTCGCATGAACATATCTGGATTTTTCGCAAAATTAAGACTGCAATTCAATAATCATGGTAAAAATATATATAAAAATAATTTAGTCCCTAAATAAATGCCGCACCAGTTTTTCTAAACAAGCCAAAAATCTACTGCAAAATAAGTACCCAAAAGGCTTCATTTAAATGTAACATGCAATATCGAAATGTATATTAGAAATCATATTTTATTGCATTATTTTCTCTGCCAAATATTACTTTATTAGAATGCTCGTGCATGTGTTGGTGTGTTTGGAGGCCAACGATAAAAGGGATGACATAAAACGAAAAAAAAAGAAAAAAATATACGCCATCACAATCATAAATATATCAACGAAATCCTCTTTGGTATCATAACAATTTTATTGGATGCTTGTGCAGTAGCCAACCGAGATTCCACTTCATTCGTTTCATATAAGAAGGGCTCATGTGATAAGGCTCATATGCACATGTTTAGTTTATTATCGCCTCCTACCAAAAAAACACGAAAAAAATGAAAATGAAAAAAATTTAGGTTTTTGGGTTGAACATAAAAATCGACAGATGATCATATAAACAAACATTTATGCATTCATTTTGAAGGACATACTCGTATAACAGTGTGCGTGCGTGTGTGAGTGTGTGTTTCTGAATAAAACATTTTTATACAATTGAGTACATATGGGTTCAAATATTTCAACATTTTAAGTGCGAAAAAAATCACACAACAACAAAAAAATATTTTAAAAATATTTGAGCTCCCTATCGTCATATACTATGTGAGCACATTTCGAAATATTCGACCGCTTCATATTGGTGCACTTGCTTCCCTCGAATTTTCTACATTTTTACAACTTGACATGGCATTTCAGTTTTGTTATCCACTTTATTATTCGCTATATAAAATGAACAATCCGACGTCTTAACAATGGTTAACAAATTTAAACACCAAAATCATAACGATTTTATTGAAAATAAACAATATGGCCACTTTGAAGCCTTTTTTTATCAAAAATGTGGAAAGACGAAAAATATGTTGAAAGTAAGGTGACTCGGAAGGTTACAAAGATACCCCAGAATTTGGTATATCCTTTCAATTAAGATAAGGATATAAAAAATTCTCTCTTTGAACCAATATGTCGAAGTTGAACAATTTATATGGCAGCTTTATCACAATTATTTTTAATATCTCTTTAACAGCTATAAAATGTCCTATGACTGCATTTTACTTCAAAATAATAAATTAAAAAAAAAAATTAAATCACCTCATTTTTTTAATGCATTTTTTGCAAAACAGACACTCGCTTTCAAATCACGTAAATCCGTTTATTTGCCCATGTTTGAAGGGTGCAAATTATCGTCAAAAGTTTCACTCGGCACAAAAATTCCCCTTTTTGCATATTAATCACTTTTCTTGGGGTTTTGGTGAATTTTTACAGCATTTGCCACTATTTTGGCATCCGCCAAATGTGATATATCATCAGTCTCTCTGGCTTGTGGAGACAGGCTGCGACTCTATCTTGGAGGAAGGCGACAGTAGCAGGAGCACCAATGCAATTAAGCTGCACGCATTCATCATTCGTTTGTTCTTTCATTTCAGTTGACTAAGGGTGCGATGATGGAAAGCCACCGCGGAAATGTGTCTACGTCAGAAGGAAGCATAATTTTTAATTGTGTTACCTCTGAGTTACTTTGTTTCATTCTCTCTTATTCTCCGTGCTCTTCTGGGTAGAGGGACCTACCAACATGGAGGGGAACCAAAACAACGGTAAGGATTTACCAAATAACGATAAATCTACAACTCCTGTATTGTAGAAGAAACAAGAACGTGCAGAGATCAGCCGTGCCGAATCTTGGAAGCCCAGCACCATGAATTGAGCACAACATCTACATAAAATAAGTTTTGTTAAAGGACCATATGTACCAAATCTCAGTTAGACCAGGTAAAAATTAAAATTACTATGAGCCAAACAAGCATAAGCGTGAGATTGGTTTATATGGGAGCTACATCAGGTTAAAGACCGATCCGGACAAAAACTGTGAGGTGGTCCCCCAAACACTAAGCCCGGAAAATATACCAACAACGTGCCATATTCTCATATAACTATATATCATTTATTTGAACCCCATATTGCCATTGGCCTCAAAATTGGATATCAAATTCGTTTTCTAATCTCATTCAAACTCCTTACTTGGCCCTAAAAACTATAAATATTTAGTTCCACTCGTTTTAAGACCCAAATTGTCTTGGTGAGCAAATACGTCCAGTGGGGGTTTGTTATGGTGGTGGGACGTCCCCTGGACAGTTGGCCCCTAATGTTGATATCAGATACGTGGTCTACTCCCAAATACCTTTAATTTGGGCCCCATATTTCCATAGTCAGCAAACATGACCGGCTTGGGGGGTGTTTTGGAGGATGGGCGGCCACTGAGTGAGTTGCCCTTGAAAATATATATCGGATTCGTGTTCTACACTAAAAACCCTTTTATTTGAGCCTCATGTTGCCATAGTCAGAAAATACTTACTATTTGGGCGGTGTTGTGGGGGTGGGGTGGCCCCCTAGACACTTTTCCCGAATATTGATATCATATTCGTGCTTTACTACCAAAGACCTTTTATTTGAGCCCCATATTGCTATGGTCGTAAATTTGTCACCTTTGGGGGATGTTTTTGGTGAGAGGCGGACATCCAAAAACTTGGTCCAATATTTTGATATTAGATTCGAATTTTACATTCAAATACCTTTTATTTAAGCCCCATATTCCCATAGTCAGTAAATAAGTCCTGTTTGGGGGGTGTTTTGGGGAAGGGTTGGACCCCCAGAAACGTGGTCCCACATATGAATATCAGATTCGTATTCTACTCGCAAATTTAGGGATGTTTTGGGGATTGGGGTGGTCCGGCTAGCACTTGGTCCGACAATTGGATATCAGATACGTTTTCTTATCCTAAATATCTTTCATTTGAGTCCCATATTGTTGTGATTGGTCAAAATATATATGTTTGATAGGGTTTAGGGTGGGGCATCTCCCCTTGGTACCCCATCCCAAATTTGGATATAAAATTTTTATTTTTAGGGTACTATATAAGAGCACACAAAATTTCGCTTAAATCGCACCACCCATCTCGGAGATATGGCGTTTCTGAAAATTAGGGTAAGGGGGGAGGGTCCGCTCCCCCTTCAGATATCAAAAAATTTAGTACCCTATTTTTAGCACGGGGTCATTATGCACCATCTGTGAAAATTTCAAGAAAATCGGTTCAGCCGTTTCTGAGTCTATAAGGAACACACAAACAAACAAACAAATAAACAAACAAACAAACAAACCTACAAACAAACACAAATTGATTTTTATACCAACCACCGAAGGATGGGGGTATATTCATTTTGTCATTCCGTTTGCAATACATCGAAATATCCATTTCCGACCCTATAAAGTATATATATTCTTGATCAGCGTAAAAATCTAAGACGATCTAGCCATGTCCGTCCGTCTGTCCGTCTGTCCATCTGTCTGTTGAAATCACGCTACAGTCTTTAAAAATAGAGATATTGAGCTGAAATTTTGCACAGATTCTTTTTTTGTCCATAAGCAGTTTAAGTTCGAAGATGGGCTATATCGGACTATATCTTGATATAGCCCCCATATAGACCGATCCGCCGATTTAGGGTCTTAGGCCCATAAAAGCCACATTTATTATCCGATTTTGTTGAAATTTGGGACAGTGAGTTTCGTTAGGGCCTTCGACATGTTTCTTTAATTTGGTCCAGATCGGTTCAGATTTGGATATAGCTGCCATATAGACCGATCCTCCGATTTAGGGTCTAAGGCCCATAAAAGCCACATTTATGGTCCGATTTCGCTGAAATTTTGGACAGTGAGTTGTCTTAGGCCCTTCGACATGTTTCTTTAATTTGGTCCAGATCGGTTCAGATTTGGATATAGCTGCCACATAAACCGATCCTCCGGTTTAGGGTCTTAGGCCCACAAAAGCCACATTTATTATCCGATTTTGATGAAATTCGGGGGAGTGAATTGTGTAAGGCCCATCGATATCCTTCGTTAATTTGGCTCAGATCGGTCCAGATTTGGATATAGCTGCCATATAGATCGATCTTCCGATTTATGGTGTAAGGCCCATAATAGCCACATTTATTATCCGATTTTGCTGAAATTTGGGACAGTGAGATGTGTTAGGCCCTTTGACATATTTCTTCAATTTAGTCCACATCGGTTCAAATTTGGATATAGCTGCCATATAGACCGATTTCTTGATTTATGGTTTTGGGCCCATAAAATGCTCATTTATTGTCCGATGTCGCTGAAATTTTAGACAGTGAGTTAAGTTAAGCCCCTTGACATACTTCTGCAATATCGCACAGATCGGTCCAGATTTGGATATAGCTGCCATATAGATCGATCTCTGGATTTAAGGTTTAGGGCCCATAAAAGAGGCATTTATTGTCCGATTTCGCCGAAATTTGGGACAGTGCTTAGTGTTAGGCTCTTCGACATGTTTATGCAACTTGGCCCAAATCGGTCCAGATTTGGATATAGCTGCCATGTAGACCGATATCTCGATTTAAAGTCTTGGCCCCATAAAAGGCGCTTTTATAATCCGATTTCACTGAAATTTGACACAGTGACTTATGTTCGGCTTTTCGACACCCGTGTCGTATATAGTTCAGATCGGTATGAGGTATATGAGTATAAGGTATGCAATTTTCACCGAATTTTGATGAAAGGTGGTTTACATATATACCCGAGGTGGTGGGTATCCAAAGTTCGGCCCGGCCGAACTTAACGCCTTTTTACTTGTTATATAGAAGAAATATGCTTTATAATTTGTTGATATCGGAAGGGGGCGGACCCTCCCCCTAACCCCCAAAATACCACTCAAATCCACAAGTGGGCCGATACAAACAATATGGATATAAAATGAAAGGTATTGAAGAGTAGAATACGAACATGGTATTAAAAATTGGGTCCAAGTATATAGGAAGTCGCCCGAACCCCAAAATACCTATAAACAGACAAATTGGTCGTCCATATGAATATGGGGCTTAAATGAAGGGTATTTGGGAGTAGATTACGAATCTGGCATACAAAATCAAATTGAAGTGTAGGAGGTCACCCCATCCTCCAAAAACTCCCCAAATGGGCATATGACCTATTGTGACTATATGGGACTCAGTTTGTTTGCTTGTTTCGTGGAATCAAAAAAAGGAAACATAGGCCATATAATTTTTAGATATCGGATGGTGGCTGATCCTCCCCCTTACATCAAAAACGCCACCCAAATCTAAAAGAGGACTGAGGGCACAATATGGGTATCAAATGAAAGGTATTGGAGACTAAAAAATGAAAATATTATTAAATTTTGGGTCCAAGTACCCAGTGGGCCGCTCCAACCCAAACACTACTCTAAACAGAAATATTCGAGGTTGCCTAAGTAATGGGAGGTCGCCTCACCCCCAAATAACCCCAAATGGGCATATCAACCGACCATGTCTATATAGGATTCAAATGGAAGATATTCGGGAGTAGATTAAAAATATGACATTAAAATTGTAGTTCCAGTCAAGGTGACTCTTTTCCTCCTAAAAATATGTCGAAAAGGTTAATTGACCCATTATGGCCATATGAGACTTAAGTGAAAGGTATTTGAGAATAGAAAACGAATTTGATACCCAATTTTGGGTGTACGCCCTAAATCACCCTTAAACTGAATTTTATTTCCGACTATAGCAATATGGAGTTCATATAAACAGTATTTGGGGGAATAAAACGAATTTGATATCTATGTTCAGGGTAAAGTGACGGTGGCCTCCCCAGCCCCAAAACACCTTCCAAACGGTTCATTCTTATCGACCATGACAAAATGGGGTTCAAAGTAAAGGGATTCAGGAGTGGATACGAATTTGATATCCATATTTGAGTCGAAATGTCTCCCCTAAAAAGCACTTCTCATTACCCTAATTTCAAAAATACCAGATCTCTGAGATTTATCATGCGATTAGTTCGAAATTTTTTGCATTCTAACAATCACCAAAAAAAGAACATGGTTTCTATTGCTGGGGACGGGTGACGCGGGGACAGCCTTAAAACCCGCCAAATGAATATATGGACCAATCACGATAATATAAATAGAGCCATGTGTTTGGGGAGCCGCACCACCCCCAAATATCTCCCTCTTATATAAAAGCTATTTGGGGTGGATATTTATAGATTTTTGGGAAATTTATACTAATTTTCGGAACAAAGACCCTGTGGTCCACTCCACCTTCAATTACAACTTATTTACCCATCATGACATTATGGGACTCATACGAAAAGTTTCTGAAAGTAGAGCACGAATCTTATATTTACTTTAATGGCCAAGTGCCCACCCCCGAAATACCCCCTAAACCCGAAATATTTACCAATACAGTAATATGGGGCTCAAAAGAAAGACATTAGGGAGTAAAGTAAAAATTTGCCCAGGAACCGAGCGTGGGCAAACTTCCTATTCAACTTGAGTTTATCAACAATAAGGGATCCTTTTTATAGCCGAGTCCGTTCCGCGTGCCGCAGTGCGACATCTCTTTGGGGAGAATTTTTTACATATCAATGCATTGTATGGTACCTTGCAAATGTCGCCAACATGAGGAGGGGATAACCACCGCTTTGAATTTTGTGCGAAATTCCGCCAGGATTCGAACGCAGGCGTTCATCATCATAGGTGGACATAGGCTACAGAAGCACGATATCTACATTCAGGGCGAAGTGTTCCCACCATAACAAGATTTAGAGAGTCAAAGAAGGCGCAGCGGTGCGGGCCCTGTTCAGCTAGTATATACATATTAACCACCTTTCGTCATAAAACGGTGAAAAATGTGAATTTATTCCGATCTCCAAACGTAGACCGATCTGGGCCGTATTGAACAATAATTTTTCCAAGTCCCAAATTCCAGAAATTTTGTAAAATTTTACACAATTCCAAAAACTTTAATTTTTTAATTAATTTTGCGAAACTTAAAAATGTTTTGAAAAAAAATCACATTTTAGCAAAATTTTATAAAACTTAAATCTTTAAAAAATTTGTTGTTTGATACAGTCCCTAAAATATAAAAAAAATCCAAATTTGGGCAGAATCTCCAAATTTTACAACGATTTCCAAAATATTACGAAAGCCCAAAAATTTTAAAAGTCCTCCAAATTTTTAATAATGCTCATATTTGTAAAACTCCCAAATGTTACAAATTACTGAAATTTGTGCCAAATTACACAAATTTTATAAAATTTCAAACATTTTAAGAAATCCCAAAATTTGGATTTTGATAAAAATCCCCAAATTTGTAAAATAGGACCAAATCACCAAAAATGGACAAAATCCTAACTTCTGGTAAAAGCCAAAGAAATTTTACAATACCCAAAATCTTAAAAAAATGCAATGTTGACAAAACCTTAAATTTAAAAAAAAAATCTCGAAATTTTGCCTTTCAAGTTTTATAAACCCTCCAACCTCTTAAAAAACCCCATTTTTAATCCTTTAGTTGTGAAAAAATACATATTTTGACAGCCTTTTAATTTTAACAAAAATACCAAATTACAATAGCCCCAAATTGTGTCATTGTTTGACACAAAGTTCCGAAATGTTGCAATTTTGATTTTGGCTAAATTTTAAAAGGCGTTTTGATTTGGACAAGACACATTTTTCCCATTGTGATACCACAGTAGCGACAGACCAAAGGCTGGTATTGAACCCTCCATCCACTTACTGGTAGTCCCATCGCACTAACAACTCTACAAATTTCGTCTTACCCGTTGATAAAATTTTCCCCCTTTCTTTATCATACCATATTTCTACGTCCCTGAGATGCTTCACAGGTATTGACCCCCTTTTCGAGGCATGGGATTTTTACGTTGCCATCGAAGTTTTGCCTGTGCTACTTGTGTGGCTTTTTAAATTCTCTTTTATTTTAAAAAACTGTTTAAGTGTTATTGTCCTTAAAAGCATTGAGCCCAACACAAAATGTTGACAATGGTTGTTGAGAGTTGGCCAACCTCAACTGTATGTGAGATTGTGTAGGTGTGTGTGTGTGTGTTAGGTTATATATTTGCAAGGATAATGTATGGGTAAACTTATTTGAGCGCAGGTGTTTATTGAAATACATAAAGAGCATGGACTAAGAACCAAGTCTTATGGCGTTGACAAAAATGGCAGGCATAATGAACAAGTATTAGTATTTCAATTGAATGGAAAATTTTCTTTCTCGAATAATTTCTTACACCTTTTCAGTGAGAGTACGCACTAAAAGTGAAAAGGAGAAGACAAACACACACTGCTAATGGAAACTCACATAGTTAACCTAAATGCTGACAAACCAAGTAGGCCAACGGTTTAAGTTGTATGAAATTGTTTTAATGAAATACGCTTTGATGTCGCCTAAGAACACACAGAGAAAGATGAGAAGACTTTTAGTAAAGACTGTATTGAAAGGAATGAAAAAGTACGTAATTGACCGACAATAAAAATGCTTGCTAAAACATCCAAACTCATAGCGTTTTCAAATTGAAATTTATAGTGAAATTTATTTGTTTGATTCTAAAATAAATAATTATGCGTTTTAAACTTAAACCTAGAATTATACCATGCCAAGCTTTTCCAGCCTGAGTGTAACCTGGCTGTACAGTTTTGAATATAAATCTCTGATAGATAGACTGCACTGTTGGCTTTGCTTCCAAACCTGCCTGCGGTGTGCAACTCAAAGCTCCTGTGATTTCGACGCAAGATATTCCTTGAATCTTATCCTACACAATAGTCGTTATGTCTACAGCTTTCTACCATGGCTGTACTTGATTTAACAGCACTGGTCTCACAGAAACATAAAAACACACAATAGAATGTGTTTCTCTAATCCTATTCGTCCCTACATTCATTCGCCTTCCTTCAATTAGTTCGACATGTGTTAGTCCTTCAATCTCCTTTCATCTTTTGATACTGCTACCCTCCTTTGCAACCTTGAAATCTTTTTCCTTATTTAAATACTCTATGCTAAGGTTTAATTGGATTATTTTTTTGTTAACTTTTTGCCCTTCATATGGACATGGACATTTAACTTTTGAAGCAAAATTTCCATCTCTCAAAAACAAAAAACTTTATATAAATTTGTTAAATTGAAATTTATTGAATAGCATTGAATGGGCAAACATGGATAAAACTTTTAAATTGGCCAGCAAAATATCAGACAACAACAACGGAACGGAAAACAAACAAAAAATGAAAAAGAGTCGAACATTTAATCAATGTGAATGGATTAGCAAAATTGGATAAAAATTTTATAACAAATTCATATGGGCATATTCAGCTCCATGGCACGGCACCACAGCAGGCTATTTATTTTTCCAAAAGAATATAACCAGATTAACATATACATGCATGCAGAAAAAAAACGAACACTAATACACAGATATGAAAATACCAGTATATACATATGTAAGCTACCTGAATCTCATGTCCATATATATACTCATGTATATAATGTAACCATGAGCATGTCCAGAGTTGCCACAAAAAATAAGAATGATCCAACATTTAAAAAAAAAAACTTGAAAGTTATATAGGGGCTTATGATCGATTTATACTGGAGCTAGGCACACAAACAACACTAGACCGATCTGGGAAATCAATGGAGATAGAGAAAAGCTGCCTTCTGGAAGCTTTTCTGCAAACTGGTCGATAGCGTTTTGCACGAGGTGTTTTGTAATGACTTCCAATAACTGTGCTAAGTATTACGAAAATCGGTACATAACCCTGCTGCCATATAAACCGATCTGGGATCTTGACTTCTTGAGCCTCTAGAAGGCGCAATTCTTATCCTATATGGCAGAAATGACTTTCTCATGTCTTTCAACATACATGTCTAATATGGTCTGAATCGATCAATAGCTTGATACAGCTCCCATATAAACTGATCTCCCGATTTTGCTTCTTGAGACCCTACATTAACTGAGATCCGAATGAACTGATTACACAATGACTTCTACAATATTCAGAATTCATTTATGGTCCGAATCAGACTATAACTTGAAATAGCTCCAATAGCACAACAGTTCTTATGTAATATTCTTTGTTTGCCTAAGAAGAGATACCGTACATAGAACTCGACAAATGCGATCCATGGTGGAGGGTATATAAGATTCGGCTCAGCCGAATTTTGCATGCTCTTACTTGTTATACCCAACATCGATGGATGGGGGTGTATTAATTATGTCATTCCGTTTGCAACACATCGAAATACCCATTTCCGACCCTATAAAGTATATATATTCTTGATCAGCGTAAAAATCTAAGACCATCTAGCCATGTCCGTCCGTCTGTCCGTATGTCTGTTGAAATCACGCTACAGTCTTCAAAAATAGAGATATTGAGCTGAAATTTAGCACAGATTCTTTTTTTGTCCATAAGCAGGTTAAGTTCGAAGATGGGCTAAATCGGACTATATCTTGATATAACCCCCATATAGTCCGATCCGCCGGGTCTTAGGCCAATAAAAGCCACATTTATTATCCGATTTTGCGAAAATTTGGGACAGTAGGTTGTGTTAGGCCCTTCGATATCCTCCGTCAATTTGGTTCAGATCGGTTCAGATTTGGACGTAGCTGCATATAGACCGCTCCTCCGATTTAGGGTCTTAGGCCCATAAAAGCCATATTTATTATCCGATTTTGCTGAAATTCGGGACATTGAGTTGCCTTAGGCCCTTCGACATCCTTCGTCAATTTGGCTCAAATCGGTTCAGATTTGGATATAGCTGCCATATAGACCGATCTCTCGATTTAAAGTTTTGGGCCCATGAAAGCCACTTTTATTATCCGATTTTGCTGAAATTTGAGACAGGGAGTTGTGTTCGACATCTTCCGTCAATATGGCTCAAATCGGTTCAGATTTGGATATAGCTGTCATATAGACCGATCCTCCGATTTGGGGTCTTAGGCCCGTGAAAGCCACTTTTATTATCCGATTTTGCTGAAATTTGAGACAGTGAGTTGTGTTAGGCCCTTCGACATCCTTCGTCAATTTGGCCCAGATCGGTTCAGATTTGTATATAGCTGCCATATAGACCGATCTGTCGATTTAAGGTCTTGGGCCCATAAGAGGCGCATTTATTGTCCGATTTTGCTAAAATTTGGGACAGTGAGTTGCATTAGTCTCTTCAACAACTTTCTGCAATTTGGCTCAGATCGGTCCAGATTTGTATATAGCTGCCATATAGACCGATTTCTTTATATAATGATTAGAGTCCATAAAAGGCTTGTTTATTGTCCGATTTCGTAGAAAATTGGGACAGTGATTTGCATTAGGCTCTTCAACAACATTCTTCAATTTGGCCCAGATCGGTCCAGATTTGGATATAGCTGCCATATAGACCGATCTCTCGATTTAAGGCTTTGGAACCATAAAATGGGCATTTATTGCCGATTTCGTCGAAATTTGGTACAGTGAGTTGTGTTTGTTTGAAAGGTGGTTTACATATATACCCGAGGTGGTGGGTATCCAAAGTTCGGCCCGGCCGAACTTAACGCCTTTTTACTTGTTTTTTATTCGTTTTAATTTCCTATGTTTTTTTTTCATTATTTATGACTCTAAATTATTTAGTCTCCGCAAATATCAATTTTGGCAACTCATTGCCTTCTAATTTTTTTCACTGATATTACAATGAAAATTGATTAACGGACTAAATATTCAACCCAAGACTATTTGAGGTTTAATTAATGTTTCTAATAAAACATTTTTTAACAAAGAGAATTTTAATTTGGGCATAATGTTTGACCACCTTGAACAAAAACTACAAAATATTTATGGCTCCAGCTTTTATCCTTTCTCTATCTCCCTCTCTCTCTCTCTCTTTTATTATCATTCCTCATTTCGCATAGTTTTTGTGCCATAGATGTCTATTTTCCTTATTCAATTAACTTTATTAATATTTTTCACGAAATCACGTATTGTAATTAAATCATAGGCATTGCGGTATGTTGATCATGAACATTTCCTGCCAAGGAATGTTCTTTTGCTCCTTATGAGATTCGAATGTTTTTGGTACCCGACATCCTTGTGGTTCCTTAGGTATGTATTATTAGTATTTGCCACGATTTTCTTATTATCAGCCTCAAACATCTATGCTGTATTAATTAATAATGAGGGAAATCACCAGTACCGAAGAATGGTTTTGGAGAATCTTCCTTAACAAAGTCCGTCTGCCAAACAGTCAGTTAGTCTGTCATTCTCATCAGTATATTTGTTATTTGGTCTTCATACGGTTTTGTTGTAATGTTTTCATTTTTTTCTGTTCTTATTCTGGGAAATCGACTTTTTATTATTTACCAACCGTTGTTTTGACCTAAAGCCTTATGTTGAGCATTGTTGGAGTATGGAAAGAGGGTCTAACATCTACCAACTGGGCATGGTTTGTTCCTTTTTTCCCTTTAGAACTGCTAAAAGTTTTTGTTTTTATTTCCAAGCAGAATGGCAATGGTAGATGTGATAACAGTGGTATTATCGGTAAATTGATTGTGAAGAATTTTTATCAATACCAATGTTATAATACTGATTTTTATACTCTCCACCATAGGATGGGGGTATACTAATTTCGTCATTCTGTTTGTAACACCTCGAAATATGCGTCGTAGATCATGTAGAGTATATATATTCTTGATCGTCATGATGTTTTAAGTCGATTTAGGAATTTTTTCTGTCCGTCCGTCCGTCCGTCCGTCCGTCGAAAACACGCTAACTTTCGAAGGAGTAAAGCTAGGCGCTTGAAATTTTGCACAAAAACTTTTTATTAGTGTAGGTCAGTTGCGATTGTAAACGGGCCAAATCACGTGGTGTTTTGGTATCACTTTCAAGAACTGAGCTAAATATGGTTCAAATCTGTTCATAACCTGATCAATCTTGGTTCTTGACTTCTTGAGCCTATAGAGGGCGCAATTCTAGCCCGATTTGACTGAAATTTTGCACGTAGTGTTTTGTTATGACTTCCAACCACTGTGTTTCGTATGGTTAAAATTGGTCTATGTTTTGACTTTCTGAGCCACTAGAGGGCGCAATTACCAATTTACCAAATTTTCCATTTCTCTTGTTATGCTTCCGAAGCCACTGTATTTTCCCTTATTGAGGGACTTTACTTGTTGTAAGTGAGACATGAGCAAAAAAGGATTTTGTCTGCAAGCGGTTGCCTTTTTGCCTCAAATAAAGCATATTTTTTGGCACTGAAGGCTATTTTTTTCGGTTAGCTTAGGCAGCTACCATGCAAAGATGTGAGTGTGTAGGGGATATATCGAATAAATGGATATGTTTTGTACGCAAACGTTCACATTCTCATACACACGCTGAAGTCTGGAACAAGGCATATGTTTTTGTGTAGGTGCGTGTGTTTTGCGATTTGGCATATGAACGAACGTTTCTAAGGAAAACACGTATTGTCACAAATGTACAATGAAATTTAGGTTATGTTAGAAACACCCATGCAAACAGAAGGATAGACAAACACTTACTTGGTCACACACACACACACACACACACACACACACACACACACCGATGGCAACTTAAGGAAAGAAATATCCACACGACTAACCGCCAGAGTTATAACAACCGTCAAACAGTTTGTCTATATTCTTGGTGAATGGTTGTGGCTAAAACTGGTTGTGTGGGATTGGGTGTGTGTGTGTGTGTGCATGTGTGGCTTAGCATATCCTTGTTATTTTCTGTTAGACATTCGTATGTCAAATATACATAGACATTGTAGCTATAGCTCACATATCACTTTACACACTCACCCTCACACACACACACACACACAACTACTTGACTTCCGTTTAGTTTTTATGAAATCATTTCTATCCTCATTTCCTTTGCTCTTCTTCTCAACTGAGTTCTTGCCAAGGATGTTTGTTATGAGTCCGTTTGTTGGCATTTTAGTAAATTCTTCTTATTCTGCTGGCTGTTATTGTTGTTGCAGCAGCATTTGCCATTTGTAGTAAACATCACTGTGTTTACATACTTAACCTATATTTCTTTATGCCACTATGATATACTTCTGTTTTCGTTATGTTATGTTACGCTACGTTTCGTTTCGTTTCGTTTCTGCAGAATCCGTGAAAGAGAATAGATAGAGAAATTATTAGATTTCCTAAGGATATTTGCTGCCGTGCTGCTAGTGCTGTTGTTGTTATACACATGACATCATGTCGTGGGGTATATAAAACCATAGTCGTATGGGTGGATGCTTTGTTTTTTCGGGCGGGGCGGGGGAAAGCTTACGCAGCAAAGCCTGGACTTAGTTGTCTCTCCATGCAGAGAGACAGGCGCTGTGACAGTTGGCCAAACGACTGACTGTCGTTTAATTTATGAATATTAAATCTCAGTTTGAGGCAAAGTGAATGTGCAGAGGAATATTTGCCAAGATGTTGAGGTAAACAACTTCAATGGAAAGATTTGTTTATAACTAAGGGCTCAAATTGGATGAGATATGCATAGATATCACTGAAGATGGCATCTCATTATCACTTTCAATTTCAACAATGATAACACCACCATGATGATGATTGTAATGCTATAGCCAAAATTTCTGTTTTCGTCAGCAAACTATTTCAATGAAAGATTTGGAGATCATCCAAGGTACCCAAGGACTAGTGCTTGTTCTAAAATTAGTTTTGTAAGACTGTTATTGAGCGGTGGGGGGTTTCATATAAGACATCATAAGGGAGACCTTAGCCATAACATTGGCATCATGTGATAAATCTACACTACCAATTTTGACAATTGGCTTATCATAAAAAAGAAGGTTTGGACATAATGTTGTTAACTTACTAACATTGAGGTGGTAATTATTAAAGAAGAAGTTCGATCTAAATGGCAGCTGCATTTAAAAGCATGCAGCTGAACTCTTTGCTTCCAATATCACCCAACTCTTATTAAATATTGGAAGAATTTTGTGATACTTGCGAGCTGCAAAAGAAAATTTTGACCGACAGATTAACTCACAGACAGACGGACAGACAGATAGATACACGCAGATGGACGACAGACGGATAAAAATGCACTATTAGACATACAGAAAGACAACAATCAAGAGCGTGCTAAGTACGGCCGACCCGAATCTTATATACCCTTTAACATTGATCGCATTTGTCGAGCTCTTGCCACGGTATCTCTTTTCAGGTAAACAAAGAAAAAAGGAAAATAATTGCTATGTTATTGGAACAATATCAAGCTATGGTTCATTTCGGACCATAATTGAATTGAATATTGGAGACCATAGTAGAAGTCATTGTGTCAAATTTCAGCCAAATCCAGTATGAAATGCGCACTTTAGGGGCTGAAGAAGTAAAATAGGGAGATCGGTTTACAGGGGAGCTGTATTAGGCTATAAACCAATTCATACCATATTCGACACATATGTTAAAGGTCATGAGAAAAGCCATTGTACAAAAGTTTAGTCAAATCGGATAATACTTGCACCCTTTAAATGAACACAGTTGTTAAAAGTAATAACATGCAAAATTTCAGCCAAATCGGATAAGAAGTGCGCCCTCTAGTGGTTAAAGAAGTCCAGATCCAAGATCGCTTTATATGGCAGCTATATCAGGTTATGTACCGATTTGCGCCATACTTAGCACAGTTATTGGAAGTCATAACAAACAACTTAATGCAAAATATCAGCCAAATCGGATGAGAATTAAGCCCTCTATTGGCTCAAGAAGTCCAGATCCAAGATCGGTATATATGGCAGGTATATCAAGTTATGGACCGATTTCAACCATACTTAGCACAGTTATTGGAAGTGATACTAGAACACCACGTGCCAAATCTCAGCCAAATCGGATGAGAATTGCGTCCTCTAGATGCTCAAGAAGTCCAGATCCTAGATCGGTATATATGGCAGCTATATCAAGTTATTGACCGATTGCAACCATACTTAGCACAGTTATTGAAAGTGATACCAGAACATCACGTGCTAAATCTCAGCCAAATCGGATGAGAATTACGCCTTCTAGATGTTAAGAAAGTAATGATCCAAGATCGGTTTATATGGCAGCTATATCAGGTTATGGACCGATTTGAACTATTGTTGGCACAGTTGTTGAAAGTCATAACAAAACACTTCATGCAAAATTTCAGCTTAATGGGATAATAATTGCACCTTCTAGTGGATCAAGAAGTCAAGACCCCAGATCGGTTTATATGGCAGCTATATCAGGTTATGGACCGATTTGAACTATACTCTGCACAGCTGCTGAAAGTCATAATAAAACACCTCATGCAAAATTTCAGCCAAATCGGATAAGAATTGTGCCCTCTAACGGCTCAAGAAATCAAGATCCCAGATCGGTTTATATGGCACCTTTATCAAAACGTGGACTGATATAGCCCGTTTACAATCTCAACCGAGCTACACTTATAAGAAGTATTTGGGCAGAATTTCAAGCGGCTAGCTTTACTCCTTCGAAAGTTAGCATGCTTTCGACAGACAGACGGATGGACGGACGGACTGACGGACGGACATGGCTAGTTCGACTTAAAATGTCATGACGATCAAGAATATATATACTTTGTGGGGTCTTAGACGAATATTTCGAGGAGTTACAGACAGAATGACGAAATTAGTATACCCCTATCCTATGGTGGAGGGTATAAAAACGGCAGAACCGATTTTCTCGAAATTTTCGCATATTGTGTAGGTTGGTCTGGCAAGAAACATAGGCTATAATTTTTCGTTATCGGAAGGGGGAAGGACCCTCCCCCTTATGCCAAAAACCCAACCCAAAATCAAAAGTGGACCGATCGGGACGATATAAGTATCAAATGAAAGGTATTGGAGAGTAGAATACGAACGTGGTATTAAAATTTGAGGCTAAGTACCCATCGTTCCGCCCCAACCCCAGAACTCCCCCAAACGGACATATTGGGCGTTAATTTCAAAATGGGGCTCAAATGAAAGGTATTCGGGAGTAGATTTCAAATATGGCAAACAAAATCACATCGAAGTATAGGGGGTCACGCCACCCCTCAAAAACGCCTTTTGACCCATTATGACTATGACATTTAACTGAACCGATTTTCTTAAAATTTTCATAGATTGTGTGCGTTTGTCTGGAAGGAAACATAGGCTTATTTTTAGATATCTGGTCTACGCGGACCCTCCCCCTCACCCCAAAAACGATACCCATATCCTTATTATGCCGATGGGCACAATGAGGGTATCATATGAAAGGTATTCGGCAGAAATAAGGCAGATCGGTCTATATTACAGCTATATTTAAATATATTTGGGTCCGATGTTGAGAGGCTTAAAACTGTGCACTATTCCAAATTTCAGCGAAATTGGATAAAAATTAAAGCTTTTATGGTCTTCAGACCCTCTATCGGGAGATCGGTCTATATGACAGCTATTTCTTAACATAGTCCGATCTGAACTATATTCAGGTCAGATATTGGGAGGCCTAAAATAACCCTTTGCTTTAAATTTCAGCGAAATTGGATAAAAATTAAAGCTTTTATGGTCTTCAGAC
>NC_081554.1:9162286-9242286 GCF_963082655.1 Stomoxys calcitrans
TGGGTCCTTAAAAGGCGCATTTATTGTCCAATGTTGCCGAAATTTGACATAGAGAGTTAAGTTAAGCCCCACCAGATTATTCCTGCAATTTGGTCTAGATCGATCAAGATTTGCATATAGCTGCCATATAGACCCATATCTCGATTGAAGTCTTGGCCCTATAAAAAGGCGCATTTATAATACGATTTAACTGAAATTGGACACATTGACTTATGTTAGGCTTTTCGACATTCTTGTCGTATATGATTCAGATCGGTTTATTTTTAGATATAGCTACTAGAAAGACCAATATTTTGTTATACACAACTAAACAATGACTTTTACTTATTAATATTTGGTCCTAATCCTTCGATATAACTGCTATGGGACATAAGGTATAGCAATTTTCACCTGATTTTGATGAAAGGTGGTTTACATATATATACCCGAGGTGGTGGGTATCCAAAGTTCGCCCCGGCCGAACTTAACGCCTGTTTACTTGTTTTTTTAATGAAATTTTCGCAAAGTTAAAATTTTTAATAAATTTTGGTGTTTTTCAGGACAATATTTTAATGGATATTGATTTTATGGTAAAATTTTGATGAAATATTTCTTTTTAATGGTATCCTATATAATGTAGCAATTTTTTCCTCTTAAAAAAACCTATTAATTACTATTCAAGCCGCTTGATTGCTGTTAATTAACAGCTTTATAAAGCTCATTTCATTGAACCTGTGTTAACTTGAGGATTTGTAACTTTACCAATTGATGATATTTCAGAATCAATAATATTTTGCAATATCTTGTGAGTGTGTATGGGGCTTTAAAGCTTTAGACGCTTGTTTTTGTTCTTAAGGCAACATTGCCAGGAAGTGTGTGTGTGTGTATAAATTATGTACTTACAATACAAATACAATAAATATTCCCTAGAAATTGGCAGGCAATGGAGTAGTGGAGTGGGTGAAGGTGACTTTTTCTTACCGCTGGGTATATGACTGACATTGCTCGTCGTCTACATTACAACTAGGATCGATGTGGTGGGGAGTGGCAGATATGAGACGTAATTGCCATGACACATAGATTTCCAATTGGTCGTGTAAAATGAATGAAGCATGAACCTCGACGCTACAAACATGGATGGAAGACTAAGTGGATGGATGGAGGGATGGATGAATGAATGCTTGTACATGCGGAGGTTTGGCTGGAAACCTGTACAGTGCTGTGCTCTAAGCCATGATTAAATATTCATAAATATTTTGTCGTCTTAGCACATAAACTCTCTTTGCTGGCTTCCGGCCTTAGACTTTACATTTGAACAATTTAAAGAAGTGTATTAATATTTAAGTACTTCAACTCCATGCCTTCATATGAATGAACGCGACTGAATGACTTACTTGGGGTTCGGGGGCCAAACTCCCCCTTGGGTGGTGGTGGTTCAATGGCCCAACAGGCGACAGAAGTTGATGTACTTTGCAGGAACATGAGCCTAATACGTTTCTAGTTAAATTTCCCCTCTAGCTATTGCCAATACTGCTAGGGATTTATGAAATGGAATATCAAAGGTTTGTTGAACTTCAATGGAATTGAGTGAATAATTATTTTCACATTTTGCAGAAAATATCTTTGCCAAGAATAACAGAACGAATGAGGCTCCAATAGGCCCATAATTTATTACCCAGAACCAGACAAAATTTATGGCTGTCTTAACATTTTAATGATGAGCATTTTCGCCTTTCATTATGAATTAATAATTAATGCTCATGTTAAGTCGGTGCAAAGTTTTAATGAGTAAGGGCTGCATGCAAGAGGAAAAGCTAAAATTTCATAACGAGTTTGATGCCAAATTTCAAGTTTTCAAAGTGGTTAAGGAGATTTTGCAGATTTCAGTTGATTGATCAACGTGGTGAGTGTGTAAATACAAAGGAATTACAGGGAATTCTATATGAAACAGCAATTTTGGTATTTAAGACAAAACCCAAGTATATACAGATTCCATAATAATGGAGCAACACAACCAAACAAGTTAATGTCCTTTAGGCTAATTAAATCAGGAATCGATTCAGTCGCTATCTTTATTCCTTTGAATGATATTGCCATCTCTTTCCAGCTCGCCTTTCCATTTAACCCTAAAGTTGTAACAAGAAAAAAACTTTCCTTTTCCCCAAAAGCCTAGCTAAGCTACTTAGCTCTTGGATTTCATCATCGCCTACTTAACTAACCATTGCACGTAGAGCATAAAGTTTATTTAGCCATTTCTACGCCAGTTATTCAAAGCGTTTCTCAGGTGATTGCCCATAAGCTTGGCTTTACGATTCAGCTAACCTTCACAGCGAGTAGCAGCACATATTTAATTGAAATATTTTCCCCCAGCAATGAAATGATGAAAAAGTTTTGGGCCCTGCCTGCTTGCCGCTTGCCGTTTGCTTCACAACTCAACAAAGTGTGAGAAATAATCGTATTTTCTGGTCCTTTTTCTTGTTTGCTAAGTATTTAATCCGAATAGCGTTGTGGAGTCTTTGCGTGTGACGTTTAGTGCAGCGACCTTTGAAATGGTTTTGTCACACATTGTCTAACGGATTAAGATAAAGGAAATCTCTCACGTCTACTTTGAATGAATAAAACCTTATATGAGAGTGTGTGCAAAAACAAAAAGAAGAAGAAAAGAAAAAAAACTAAATGAAAAGGTTTTCAATGGCGTAGTTGTTTATTAGGGTGTCCCGAGAAGAGAACAAACAAAAAGGCGTTAGGTTCGACCAGGCCGAACTTTGGATATCTACCATCTCGGGTATATATGTAAACCACCTTTTGTCAACTATATCCAAATCTAGATCGATTTGTGCCATATTGTAGAAGTATGTCGAGGGTCTTAACCTAACTCACTATTCCAAATTTCGGCGACATCAGACAATAAATGCGTCTTTTATGGGCCCAAAACCTCAAATCGAGAGATCGGTCTATATGGCAGCTATATCCAAATATGAACCGATCTAAGCCAAATTGGAGAAGGATGTCGAGGGGCCTAACACACCTTACTTTCCCAAGTTTTGGCGAATTCGGACAATAAATGTGGCCTAAGACCCTAAATCTAGAGATCGGTCTATATGGCAGCTATATCCAAATCTGGACCGATCTGAGCCAAATTGACAAAGGATGTCGAAGGGCATAATACAATTCACTGTCCCAAGTTTTGGCGAATTCGGACTTTAAATGCGCCTTTTATAGGCGCAAGACCTTAAATCGAGAGATCGGTCTATATGGCACCTATATCCAAATCTGGACTGATCTGGAGCAAATTGACAAAGCATGTCGGGGGGCCTAACATAACTCACTGTCCCCAATTTCAGCAAAATCGGATAATAAATGCGACTTTTATGGGCCCAAGACCTTAAATCGAGAGATCGGTCTATATGGCAGCTATATCCAAATCTGGACCGATCTGAGCCAAATTGACAAAGGATATCGAAGGGCATAACACAACTCACTATCCCAAGTTTTGGCGAATTCGGACAATAAATGTGGCTTTTATGGGTCTAAGACCCTAAATCTAGAAAACGGTCTATATGGCAGCTATATCCAAATCTGGACCGATCGGGGCCAAATTGGAGAAGGATGTTGAAGGGCCTAAGACAACGCACTGTCCCAAGTTTTGGCGAATTCGGACAATAAATGCGCCTTTTATGGGCCCAAAACTTTAAATCTAGAGATCGGTCTATGTGGCGTCTATATCCAAATCTGGACCGATCTGAGGCAAATTGAAATGGAAGGTCCTAACACAAATCACTGTCCGAAATTTCGGCGAAATCGGACAATAAATGCGCCTTATATGGGACCAGAACTTTCAATCGAGATATCGGTCTATATGGCAGCTATATCCAAATCTAAACCGATCTAAGCCAAATTGAGGAAGAATGTCGAAGGGCCCAACACAACTCACTGTCTCAAATTTTGGCGACATCGTATAATAAAATACCAATTATGGGGCCGAAACCTTAAATCGAGAAATCGGTCTATATGGCAGCTATATCCAAATCTGAACCGATCTAAGCCAAATTGAAGAAGAATATCGAAGGGCCCAATACAACTCACTGTCCCAAATTTTGGCAAAATCGGACAATAAACGTGCCTTTTATGGACCCAAAACTTTATATCCAGAGATCGGTCCATATGGCTGCTATATCCCAATCTGAACCGATCTAAGCCAAATTGAAGAAGAAAATCAAAGGGCCCAAAACAATTCACTCTCCCAAATTTCAGCAGTATCGGACAATAACTGCGCTTTTAATGGGCACAAGACCTTAAATCGAGAGATCGGTCTATATGGCAGCTATATGCAAATCTGGACCGATCTAGGCCAAATTGAAGAAGGATGTCGAAGGGCCTAACGTTACTCTCTGTACCAAATTTCATCAAAATCGGATAATAAATGTAGCTTTTATGTTCCTAAGACCCTAAATCGGCCGATCGGTCTATATGTGGGCTATATGAAGATATAGTCCGATATAGCCCATCTTCGAACTTTACCTGCTTATGGACAAAAACAGAATCTGTCCCACAGTGAGTGGTCGGTAAATATGTTGGATTTCGTGTGTTTTGTCGAGTGGGGTTGTCCCCTAAACACTTAGCCCTGAAAATAAATCAGCATTTAATCGCCTTATTGCAAAAGTCAGCGAATATATCCAAATTGCTATGGTGAGCATATACGTCCCATTTAGGGGTTGCTATGGAGGTGGGACGTCCCCTAGTAAGTGGGAGGGTCCGCCCCTCCTTCAAATATCAACAAATTTAGTACCCTATTTTCACCACAGGATTATTATACACCATCTGTGAAAATTTCAAGAAAATCGGTTCAGCCGGTTTTATACCCTCCACCATAGGATGGGGGTATACTTATATCGTCATTCTGTATGTAACACCTCGAAATATGCGTCTAAGACCGCATAAAGTATATATATTCTTGATCGTCGTGACATTTTAAGTCAAACTAGTCATGTCCGTCAGTCCGTCCGTCTGTTTGTCGAAAGCATGCTAACTTTTAAACGAGTAGAGCTTGCCGCTGGAAATTTTGCACAAAGACTTCTTATTGGTGTAGGTCAGTTGGGATTGTAAATGGGCCAAATCGGCCCATGTTTTGATATAGCTGCCATATAAATCGATCTTGGATCTTGACTTCTTGCCCATCTAGAGGGCGAAACTCTTATCTGATTGCCATGAAATTTTGGACGACGTGTTTTGTTATGATATTCAACAACTGTGCCAAGTGTGGTTCAAATCGGTCTATAACCTGATATAGCTGCCATATAAACCTATCTTGGGTCTAGACTTCTTGAGCCTTTAGAGGGCGCAATTCTTATCCGATTGAAATGAGATTTTACTCGACGTGTTTCGCTATGACTTCCAACAACTGTGCGAAGTATGGTCCATATCGATCCATATTTTGATATAACTGCCATATAAACCGATCTTGGGTCTTGACTTCTTGAGCCTCTAGAGGGCGCAATTCTCATCCAATTTGACTGAAATTTTGCACAAAATGTTCTGGTATCACTTCCAACATTTATGCGAAGTATGGTTCACATCGGTCCATATTTTGATATAGCTGCCATATAAACCGATCTTGGGTCTTGACTTCTTGAGCCTCTAGAGGGCGCAATTGTCATCCAATTTGACTGAAATTTTGCACATAGTGTTTTGATATCACTTCCAACAACTGTGTTAAGTATGGTCCAAATCGGTCCATAACCTGGTATAGCTGCCATATAAACCGATCTTGGGTCTTGACTTTTTTAGAAGGTGGAATTCTCATCCGATTTGGCACAGATTTTGTACAACGGCTTCTCCCATGGTCTTCAACATACGTGTTCAATATGGATATGGTCTGAATCGATCTATAGCTTGACACAGCTCCCATATAAACCGATCTCCCGATTTTGCTTCTTGAGCCCCGAATCGGACTATAACTTGATATAGCTCCACCTCCTCCTCCGTCCATATTCATTGTTCTTTGTTTGCCTAAAAAGAGATACTGCGTAAAGAACTCGACAGATGCGATTCATGGTGGAGGGTATATAAGATTCAGCCCGGCCGAACTTAGCACGCACTTACTTGTTGAGACTATACGGAACAGACAAACAAACAAACACAAACTGATTTTTATACTCTGCACTACCACTGTGGTACAGGGTATTATGGATTTGTGCATTTGTTTGCAACGCTAAGAAGGAGAAGAGCTAGACTCATAGATAAGTATACGGATCGGCTTAGAGTCACTCCCTGATTCGATTTAGCTATGTCCGTCTGTTTGTCTGTCCATGTATTCTTGTAATCAAGGTACAGGTCGCATTTGTTGTCCGATTTTCACAAAGTGTGAATATTGTAACTCTTTTAGTCCAAGGACGAACGTTATTGATTTTGAAAAAAATCGGTCCAGATTTAGATATAGCTCCCATATATATCTTTCATCCGATGTGCCCTTTTGAAGCTGTAAAAGCCACAATTTTGATCCGATCCTTACAAAGTTTGGCACAAAGTGTTTTTTTAACGACCCAAAATGCTTGCAAAATTTTACTGAAATCGGTCCAGATTTAGATATACCTCCCATATATATCTTTCATCCGATATGCCCTTTTAAAGCTGTAGAAGTCGCATTTTTGGTGAGATCTCTACCAAATTTGGTAAGAAATGTTTCGTGTGACGTCCCAATATGTGTGAAATATTTCATCGAAATTGGATCAGATTAAGATATAGCTCCCATATATAACTTTCATCCGATTTGACCTATAAAGGCTGTAGAAGGCACAATTTTGGTTCAATCTTTACAAAATTTGGCACGAAGTACTTTTTGTGTCGTCCTAATATGTGTGCCAAATTTGATCAGAATCGGATCAGATTTATATATAGCTCCCATATATATCTTTCATCCGATATGCCCTTTTAAAGCTGTAGTAGCTACAATTTTGGTCCCATCCTTATCCTGCCTTTTCTTACTGGTTTATTTTGCTACTTATCTGGAAACCTCTGCGGAAGTCCATCAAGCGATGATCCACAATTCACATAGATGTAGGGTATTTTGTAGTCTATTCGGCCGGGCTAGGAATATGTATGTATGTATGTTTGTCTTTTATGACTCCATTGCTTAAGATTCAACGACAATTGTTATTTTGCTTTTTCTTCTTCTTCTTTTTGAGTTTATCTCAGCAATGTTGTTACACCAGAAACAATAGATGATAATAATGTCATAACAAAAAATAAATAAAAACAAGTTTTTCTAGGAAAACAATAATGCGCCAAACCCAGACACTTAGATCCTGATAAGTAGAGATACAGACGGTGTCAGCAAGTGGTTGACATAGCGTGTGTGGGTGTTGGAAAGAGATAGATAATGGCAATGTTTTGATAAGCGTCATGAATCCTTGTCATTTGATTCAAAAACTCAAAGTATTGCATTCAAGTCAAGTGGACTGATGTGGTGGAAAGGAAGGTCTCACGCAAAAACAAAAGCCACAACAACTGGTGATGGCAGAGGCCATTAACACTTTTACAAAGTTATATGAGTGGGTTTCTTTAAAATGCAATAATGCCATTGTAGAAACTTAAAAATTTATGGCAATGATGCTTCAGGACTCTGGTGTACTGGTCTCATCAGAATCATACTCCTCTCTAAATGAGAACAAACAATTGGTACAACATTTAAGACAAAACTTTTGCTGCTTAGCTTTCACACACCTCCTTAGTGTTTAAGTTCATGGCATGGATTAAATTTTAAACTTTTGCCTGCTTTTCTACTGATAAGTGTCCCCATTTTCTCTATATATACCATTTTTCGCTTTTGGAAGTACTTTTAAACTCGGTGTCTTTTTTTCCATTTTCATTTTTGGTGGCTGGATTAATAGTTTTCAGTTGAAAGTTTTAAAGTGGATTTTTGTGTGCATAATTAGCATCAACGCCACCGGAAACGGAAACTGCCAAAAGAAACTTTCGTGTTGGATTTGTCTCTTCTCTGTGGTAAGCATTTGTTTGCTTTTTCTTCCTCTTCCTTCCGTTCCTGTGTTGATTGGATTGCTTTGAAATGCTGATTTTAATTTAAATGAGCCTAGTCAAAGTTTTGGAACAAAAAAATAAGCTTGAATAAGAATAAGGGAATTAAAATAACTTTCTAAATATTTCATCTATAAAATTTTCAGGAAAAATTGGTTCGCTTGTTGTTAGCTTGTGTGTCAAAATTATATGATTTCCTAAAAGTGGCACAAATTTGGTAGGGCAAGCACATAATTTTATTAAATCGAGAGAAAACTGTATCTATGTTTGTGCAAGTTACAATGCCCCGGTTAAGACATTTATTATACCCTTCACCATAGGATGGGGGTATACTAATTAAGTCATTTTGTTTGTAACACCTGGAAATATGCGTCTGATATGCCATGTCCGTCCGTCTGTCCGTCCGTCTGTCCGTTCGTCTGTCCGTGCGTCTGTCCGTCCGTCCGTCTGTCCGTCTGTCCGTCCGTCTGTCCGTCTGTCCGTCCGTCCGTCTGTCTGTCGAAAACACACTAACTTTCGAAGGAATAAAGCAGTTGAAATTTTGCACATATACTCCTTATTAGTATGTTTTGACATAGCTTCCATATAAACCGATCTTGGGTCTTGACTTCTTGAGCCTCTAGAGGGCGCAATTCTTGTCCGATTTGACTGACATTTTGCATGTGGTGTTTTGGTATCACTCCCAACAACTGTGCTAAGTATAGCTCAAATCGGTCCATGTTTTGATATAGCTGCCATATAAACCGTTCTTGGGTCTTGACTTCTTGAGCCTCTAGAGGGCGCAATTTTTGTCCGATTTGACTGAAGTTGGGCCCGTAGTGTTCTGGTATCACTTCCAACAACTCTGATAAGTATGATTCAAATCGGTTCGTAATCTGGCATAGCTGTCATATAAACCGATCTTGGATCTTGACTTCTTGAGCCAATAGAGCGCGCAATTCTCATCCGATTTGGCTTAAATTTTGACGAGTTTTGTTATGACTTTCAATAACTGTGCAAAATGAGGCGCAAATCGGTACATAAACTGATATATTGGGTTGCCCAAAAAGTAATTGCGGATTTTTCATATAGTCGGCGTTGACAAATTTTTTCACAGCTTGTGACTCTGTAATTACATTCTTTCTTCTGTCAGTTATCCGCTGTTACTTTTAGCTTGCTTTAGAAAAAAGTGTAAAAAAAGTATATTTGATTAAAGTTCATTCTAAGTTTTATTAAAAATGCATTTACTTTCTTTTAAAAAATCCGCAATTACTTTTTGGGCAATCCAATAGCTGCCAACTATGTGGGATCTTGACTTCTGAAGCCTCTAGAGCGCGCAATTCTCATCCGTTTTGGAAGAAATTTTGTATAGCGGCTTCTCTCATGACCTTCAACATACGTGTCTAATATGGTCTGAATCGATCAATAGCTTGATACAGCTCCCATATAAACCGATCTCTCGATTATGCTTCTTGAACCCTCTATGGGCGCAGTGTGCAAAATTTAAGCCAAATCGGACAAAGTTGCAAATCCCTTCAACATAAAGTATCTGTGCGGAATTTCAGGCTGCTAGCTCTACGCGTTCTACAGCTATCGTGATTTCTACAGACGGACGACGGACATGATAAGTTCGTATCAGAATTTCGAGACGATCAAGAATTTATATACATATGGGGTCCAAGATCAATATTTCGAGGTGTTACAAACAAAATGCTTAGATTAGTATACCCCCATCCTGTAGTGGTGGGTATAATTAGATGGTTAATCTAATGATGGCATTAGAAAAGAGAAAGGAAGGTAGGATGGATGAAAGGAAATATTATAGAAGGATATGAATAAGGATGCTAGTAGCGACAGAAGGACGGATAGAAAAATCGAGGAAATAAAGGAAGGAAAGATCGATGGAAGCATGAAATTAGAATAAATCGGTCAAAGTATGGAAGTATAAAGGAAGCATGGTAGGACGAAATAATGGTACGAAAGAAGTAATGCAGAATAGTAGAAAGGAAAAAATGAAGGCAAGACGGAATGATTGCAGAGAGGATATAAGTAAGGAAAGATGGATGTCGGAAGGATTGAAGGAGAAAAAAACAGAAGGAAGCTTGAGTGGAACGAAACTTAAATGAAAGAAATATAGGAAAAAAGATCCTCCGAAGAACGAAGGATCTTTTAAATGGAATGATATGAAAGCATAAAAGAATGTAAGGAAGAATGGAAGGCTAGAATGATGGTAGGAAGGCTGAAAGGAGGGATGGAAGGACGGATGGATGGTAGGATTTAAGGACGAAAGGATGGAAAAGGATGTAAGGAAGGATAGAAAGATGGATGGATGGAATGATGAAAGGAAGGATGGAAGAAGGGATGGAAGGAAGGATTGGAGGAAGGAAGGATGGAAGGAAGGATGGAAGAATGGATGGAAGGAAGGATGGAAAGAAGGATGTAAGGAAGGAAGGAAGGAAGATTGGAGAGAAGGATGGAAGGAAGGATGGAAGGAAGGATGGAAGGAAGGATGGAAGGAAGGATGGAAGGAAGGATGGAAGGAAGGATGGAAGGATGGAAGGATGGAAGGATGGAAGGATGGAAGGATGGAAGGATGGAAGGATGGAAGGATGGAAGGATGGAAGGATGGAAGGATGGAAGGATGGAAGGAAGGAAGGAAGGAAGGATGGAAGGAAGGATGGAAGGATGGAAGGATGGAAGGATGGAAGGATGGAAGGAAGGATGGAAGGATGGAAGGAAGGATGGAAGGATGGAAGGATGGAAGGAAGGAAGGATGGAAGGATGGAAGGAAGGATGGAAGGAAGGAAGGATGGAAGGAAGGAAGGATGGAAGGAAGGATGGAAGGAAGGATGGAAGGAAGGATGGAAGGAAGGATGGAAGGAAGGATGGAAGGAAGGATGGAAGGAAGGATGGAAGGAAGGATGGAAGGAAGGATGGAAGGAAGGATGGAAGGAAGGATGGAAGGATGGAAGGATGGAAGGAAGGATGGAAGGAAGGATGGAAGGAAGGATGGAAGGAAGGATGGAAGGAAGGATGGAAGGAAGAATGAAAGGAAGGATGGAAGTAAGGATGGAAGGAAGAATGAAAGGAAGGATGGAAGTAAGGAAGGAAGAATGGAAGGAAGGAAGGAAGGACGGAAGGAAAGATAGAAGGAAGGATGGAAGGAAGGATGGAAGGAAGGATGGAAGGAAGGATGGAAGGAAGGATGGAAGGAAGGATGGAAGGAAGGATGGAAGGAAGGATGGAAGGAAGGATGGAAGGAAGGATGGAAGGAAGGATGGAAGGAAGGATGGAAGGAAGGAAGGATGGAAGGATGGAAGGATGGAAGGAAGGATGGAAGGAAGGATGGAAGGAAGGATGGAAGGAAGGATGGAAGGAAGGATGGAAGGAAGGATGGAAGGAAGGATGGAAGGAAGGATGGAAGGAAGGATGGAAGGAAGGATGGAGGGAAGGATGGAAGGAAGGATGGAAGGAAGGATGGAAGGAAGGATGGAAGGATGGAAGGATCGAAGGATGGAAGGAAGGAAGGAAGGATGGAAGGAAGGATGGAAGGAAGGATGGACGGATGGAAGGAAGGAAGGATGGAAGGATGGAAGGAATGATGGAAGGAATGATGGAAGGAAGGAAGGATGGAAGGAAGGATGGAAGGAAGGAAGGATGGAAGGAAGGAAGGATGGAAGGAAGGATGGAAGGATGGAAGGATGGAAGGATGGAAGGAAGGATGGAAGGATGGAAGGAAGGATGGAAGGAAGGATGGAAGGTAGGATGGAAGGAAGGATGGAAGGAAGGATGGAAGGATGGAAGGATGGAAGGATGGAAGGATGGAAGGAAGGATGGAAGGAAGGATGGAAGGAAGTATGGATGGAAGGAAGGATGGAAGGAAGGATGGAAGGAAGGATGGAAGGAAGGATGGAAGGAAGGATGGAAGGAAGGATGGAGGGAAGGATGGAAGGAAGGATGGAAAGAAGGATGGAAGGAAGGATGGAAGGTTGGAAGGAAGGAAGGAAGGATGGAAGGATGGAAGGATGGAAGGATGGAAGGATGGAAGGATGGAAGGATGGAAGGATAGAAGGATGGAAGGATGGAAAGATAGAAGGAAGGATGGAAGGAAGGATGGAAGGAAGGATGGAAGGAAGGATGGAAGGAAGGATGGAAGGAAGGATGGAAGGAAGGATGGAAGGAAGGATGGAAGGAAGGATGGAAGGAAGGATGGAAGGAAGGATGGAAGGAAGGATGGAAGGAAGGATGGAAGGAAGGATGGAAGGAAGGATGGAAGGAAGGATAGAAGGAAGGTTGGAAGGAAGTATGGATGGAAGGAAGGATGGAAGGAAGGATGGAAGGAAGGATGGAAGGAAGGATGGAAGGAAGGATGGAGGGAAGGATGGAAGGAAGGATGGAAGGAAGGATGGAAGGAAGGATGGAAGGAAGGATGGAAGGAAGGATGGAAGGAAGGATGGAAGGATGGAAGGATGGAAGGAAGGAAGGATGGAAGGATGGAAGGATGGAAGGATGGAAGGAAGGATGGAAGGAAGGATGGAAGGAAGGATGGAAGGAAGGATGGAAGGATGGAAGGATGGAAGGATGGAAGGAAGGATGGAAGGAAGGATGGAAGGAAGGATGGAAGGAAGGATGGGAAGAAGGATGGAAGGAAGGATGGAAGGAGGATGGAAGGAGGAAGGAAGGAAGGATGGAAGGAAGGATGGAAGGAAGGATGGAAGGAAGAGAAGGAAGGTTCTTCATTCCGTCATCCCCCCATCCCATACCCCCCCACTCACGAAGAATACGGGCCTCCGAAAAACTGACTGGGATGCACAATGAATTTATATCTAAGGCACTCCGCTTTCGAGACTGTTTAGACCGGTCCATATTTGGCTATAGTGCTATCCACACCGATATTCCGGTATAAGGTCATAGGCCCATTAAAGTGGCACTTATCGCCCGATTTCTCTAAAATTTGACACAGTGTTTTGTCCCTCAACTTCCTTACCTAGTAAGTTATATTCTATCGAGATTAGTAAAATAAATGGTTGATAGTGGGGTAGCATTCAAAACAGTTTGTAATATATCCGCGGTTTTCGAATGAAAAAACATAACTCTTTGAAATTTTAAATGAATAGTGTTGAGGTGTTAAAGGCATCATGTGAACTGATTCAAGGCTTTAGAGTTTCCTGGCGGCTTTTGACACGCCCCTAAAATTGGTCACCTTAGCATTTCGAAAATTTTGTGACCCGATTTTAAAATTTTTTAAAAATTTTTAGTAGGTATACCCATCACCAAAGGATGGTTGTATATTCGTGTTGTTATTCCGTTTTCCGACACTACAAAGTATATATATTTTTGATCAGCGTAAAAACCTAAAACAGTATAGCCATATCCGACCGTCGCTCCGTCCGTCTGTCTGTTGAAATCACGCTACAGTATTTAAAAGTAGATATATTGAGCTGAAACATTGCACAGAGTCTTTTTTTTGTCCGTAAGAAGGTTAAAAATGGTGTTTGGACTGCATCCTAATAGAACGAAATATTTCTGATAAAGGTATTTGGGAATGGAGACTGATCATGTCAACTAAATTTAGCCCAAGTGGCTGAGGGTCGCTTAACCAAACTTTTTATGTTGAGGAGAATCAAACTGGCTCAGCTATTTCTTCATTCAAATAGGCGGAGGATTCGTTAAACCTCTCTAATCCAGTATCACAATATTCTGGTCAACCATTTAATCACAGTCGAATACAAAGGAGGAACTGGCACCAGCCTCAACTTGGTCACGACAATTCAAAATTGTTGGTTTCCCAGTGACTCCTTAGATTCCTCAGCCTATACTTAAGGATTATTTATACATTCAGTTGTAAAATCCGAATTCTTCAAATATTGGCATTTAATACTGCGAAAATCTTCTTATCCTATTTACAATTGCACCACTCTTTGTGTTGTTTAAGCAATTTCTTTAAAATACTTGTGTTCCTTAACACATTTCTATGGCATTGGGTAAAATTTCATTTTCCCAAAAATTATCAACAATGACAAATGACTACCAGCCTAAACGATTCCATTTAAGCCCATCAGTGTCACGCATGCAAATTGCAAAATGGGCAAAAAAAATAACGTTTTACGCCAGCACCTCTTATTCTACGCAAGAAAATCCCTTCCAAAGCCATAAACAAAGATATAAAGAAATTTTCCAAGTATTTTTTGTCTGAGTGGCATTCATTGTTCACATTTTGGAGCTATGTGATAATGAGAAATGTGATAAATTATTTTCTAATTTCCATTGATTTCCTCGGCGCGCTGCTGCCGATGATGGTGTTAAGTAGACAAAGCAGGCAATAAATTTCATTTTCACAAATTATCGCCTAAACAGATGCAACACATTTAACGTTCCATTGCCCGTCCGTCCGATTACAGAGAAATGACAAACAGTAAATTACAGCAATTCCAACGATGTGGACTCGCACACATACATCAACAAACACACTAAGTATACATGAGGGGATAAATAGACTAAAGGCAAATATAATTTAATTTCCCTGGAAACAGGGAAAGACAAAGGGTTGTGGGAAGGACTTTAAAAAATATTTATTTTTTGTAAAAACTTAAACATCACGCTGTAATTTTTAGTAGTTTAAAAACAAATTTAATGTATAATGATTAACTATTTGCCAGTGCTTATCTCATAACCCTTTGTCCCTTCAGTTGCATGTGTGTATATAAGCATATAGAAAAGCATGTGAGTATCACAAACCAAATTTCTCTGCGGGACTTTGAACCAAATTAAATCATTTCCCCATAGAGTTGACTAACACGATTACGCATACAAACAAATAAACAAACAACCATTTCTCCACGCACACCGCCTGACAGGGAATACATATGAATGCGATATGTATTCGAAATATGTATGGGTGAAACCCATACTGCCACAACTGCTTCACCACAATTCCTTTTTGCTATCAAGTACAGATATTTTTCACTGCAAATGTGGTGAATTTTTGTGGAAATGTGAACGAGAGCTTGAACGCTTATTTTAGATATTTTAGCTTTTTGATATGACCGATAAATTGAAGTAAAAACCAGTAATGAAAGGCAAAACTAGGGCGGTGCCGACTATATAATACCCTACATCCCATAATGTATGCAGTACTTTTTATATGCAGAAGTCATCTCGAAATCTAGTCAGACTTTTACTTGAATACCAATTGAAATAGCATTTTAGAACCTTGTAATATTTTCCTACCATAGGACAATAAATTTGAATTTCCACATCTTTAAAAGGCCATATCGGATAAAAGATTATATGGGAGTTATATCGAAACCTGTTTTAATGACACATACTGGGACATGAAATAAAACATCTCACGCCCTATATTGTGGAGATGTTACCAAAATTGTGGATTTTACTGCCTTAAAAGTCCATATCGGATGAAATATACACATTGGAGCTATATCTAAATTGGGACTGATTTTAATAAAATTTTGCGCACGTATTGGAACGTCAATTTAAACGTCTCATGCAAAATCGGACGAGAATTGTGGATTCTAGAGCCTTAAAAGGCCATATCGGATGAACGATATGTATGGGAGCTGTATCTAAATCTAAACCGCTTTTTATGAAATTTTCCACACATATTAGGGCGTCAAATAAAACAACTCGCGCAAAATATTTTTATGATAGGACAAATGCTGTGTCTTCTACAGCCTTAAAAGTCTATATTGGATGAAAGATATATATGGGAGCTATATCTAAATCCGACCCGATTTTCATGAAATTTTGCAAACATATGTAGACCTCAATTAAAATACCCAATGCCAAATTTTTTTAAGATCGGACAAAAATTGTGGTTTCTACAGCCTTAAAAGCCATATCAAATGAAAGATATATATGGGAGCTATATCTAAATCTGAACCGATTTTTTCTAAATCAACAGCGTTTGTCCTTGGGCTAAAATAGTGACATGTGCAAAGTTTGGTGACAATCGAACAACAAATACGACCTGTACTTTGATTACAAGAATAGACGGACATCGAATCAGAAAGTGATTCTGAGTCGATCGGTATATTTATCGATGGGTCTATCTCTCTTCCTTTTGGGTGTTCCCTAATATTGATATCAGATTCGTGCTTTAATCCCAAAGACCTTTCATTTGAGCCCCATATTGCTACAGTCGTAAATTTGTTCTCTTTGGTGGGTGTTTTTGGGACGGGTGGTCCCCCAAAAACTTGATCCCTCATTGGATTTGGATTTCGCATTCGTATTCTACACTCAAATACCTTTTATTTGAGCCCCATATTGCCATGGTCAATAAATAAGTCATATTTGGGGGGAGTTTTGGGAAAGGGATGGACCCCAGAAACTTGGTCCCAAATTTGTATGTGAAGTTCGTATTCTTCACTCAAATACCTTTTCTTTGAGCCCCATATTGCCATGGTCGGTAAATATGTCCGATTTAAGGGTTGGGGTGGTCCCCCAAACACTTGGTTCAAAAATTGGATATCAGATATGTTTTCTAATCACAAATACCCTTCATTTGAGTCCCATATTGTCATAATTGGTCTATATACATTTGGTAAGTTTTGGGTAGGGGCGTCCCCCCTGGGTACCCCATCTGGAATTTGGATAACAAATTTTTGTTTTTAGGTTACTATAAGAGAGCACACAAAATTTCGCTTAAATCGCACCACCCACCTCCGAGATCTAGCGTTTCTGAAAATTAGGATAAGGTGAGGGTCCGCCCCCCTTCAGAAATCAAAAAAAGTAGTACCCTATCTCTACCACCATCTGTGAAAATTTCAAGAAAATCGGTTCAGCTGTTTTTGAGTCTATAAGGAACACACAAACAAACATACCAACAAACAAACACAAAGTGATTTTTATACCCACCACCGAAGGATGAAGAGGGGAGGGGGTATAATCATTTCGTCACTCTGTTTGCAACACATCGAAATATCCATTTCCGACACTATAGAGTATATATATTCTTGATCAGCGAAAAAATCTAAGACGATCTAGACATTTCCGTCCATCTGTCTGTCTGTCTGTTGAAACCACGCTACAGTCTTTAAAAATAGAGATATTGATCTGAAACTTTGCACAGATTCTTTTTTGTCCATAAGCAGGTTAAGTTCGAAGTTGCCATAGCCCCCATATAGACCGATAGGCCGATTTAGGGTCTTAGGCTCATAAAAGTCACACTTATTATCCGATTTTGCTGAAATTTGGAACAGTGAGTTGCGTTAGCTACTTCGACATCTTTTTTCAGTTTGGCTCAAATCGGTTCAGATTTGGATACAACTGCCATATAGAACGATCTCTCGATTTGAGGTTTTTGGCCCATAAAAGGCGAATTTATTGTCCGATTTTGCTGAAATTTAGTAGAATGAGTAATGATAGGCCCTTCGACATCCTTCATCAATTTGGCTCTGATCGGTCCAGAATTGGATATAGCTGCCTACCGATCCTCCGATTTAGGGTCTTAGGCCGAAAAAAGCCACATTTAATATCAGATTTTGCTGAAATTTCGGACAGTGAAGTGTCTCAGGCCTTTCGATATCTTCCTTCAATTTGGCCCAGATCGGATAAGAATGGAATATAGCCGCCATATAGACCGATCCTCCGATTAATGGCCTTAGGCTCATAAAAGCCAAATTTATTTTCCGATTTTGCTAAAAGTTGGGAATGTGAGTTGTGTTAGGCCCTTCGACATTTTTCTTCAATTTGGCCCAGATCGGTTCAGAATTGAGTATAGCTGTCATATAGACCGATTCGCCTATTAAGGGTATTAGGCTCATAAAAGCCATATTTCTTAACCGATTTTGCTGAAATTTGGGAGAGTGAGTTGTATTAGGCCCTTCGACATCTTTCCCTAATTTGTCCCGTATCTGTCCAGATTTGGTTATAGCTGCCATATAGACCGATCCTCCGATTTAGGGTCTTAGGCCCAAAAAAGCCACACTTAATATCCGATTTTACTGAAATTTGGGACAGTAAAAAGTGTTAGGCCCTTCGACATCCTTCGCTAATTTGGCCCGGATCGGTTCAGATTTGAATATAGCCATATAGACCGATCTTCCGATTTAGGGTCTTAGGCCCATAAAAGCCACATTTATTATCTGATTTTGCTGAAATTTGGGACAGAGAGTTGTCTTAGGCCCTTCGATATCCTGCTTCAATTTGGCTCAGATCGGTCCAGATTTGAATATAGCTGCCATATAGACCGATCTCTTGATTTAATGTTTTAAACGCATAAAAGTCGCATTTGTTGTCCGATATTGCCGAAATTTGATACAGAGAGTTAAGTTAAGCCCCTACACATATTTCCGCACTTTGGTCTAGATCGATCAAGATTTGCATATAGCTGCCATATAACGATCGATATCTCGATTTAAAGTCTTGGCCCCAAAGCGCATTTATAATCCGATTTAACTGAAATTTAACACAGTGACTTATGTTAGGCTTTTCTTCGTCCGTGTCGTATATGAGTCAGATCGGTTTATTTTTAGATACAGCTACTGAAAAGACCAATATTTTGCTATACACAATTGAACAATGACTTGTACTTATTAGTATTTGGTTCAAATCGGAACATATTTCGATGTAACTGCCATGGGACATAAAGTGATTGTGAAAGCTGGTTTACACATATACCCGAGGTGGTGGGTAACCAAAGTTCGGCCCGGCCGAACTTAACGCCTTTTTACTTGTTATATATAGGAAGATATTCTTCAGTTCGGGCTATATTTTGATGCATTTGGTAGAGAAAGGGGCTGAGGAAAGGATAGATAGAATGACAGTCAGACTCACTGAGACAATTTTAGTGCATTGTGATACCAAATCAGCATCATACCAAAGGCACTGGTGGGAATCGAACCCTACTACTGGCTGTCCGAGGAATCTACCAACTGGGCTACAGTGACGCCCAAGTTAGGGACTTAAGCCTTTCCAAACTTAATAACTTTTTTCTGGTTGCTCTTTAAATCCCTTCAAATACTATCAATGTTCAGCTTACAGTTGTTCGTGATATAAAGTTTTAATAATTAATTATTTAATGTAACTACGAACAAAGGCAATGAAATCCGTTCATATTTGTTTATTTTGAATGTTTATCAAACATGACTTGTTACAAAAATACAGAGAGAGAGCGAGAGTTCGAGAGGGAGAGAGAGAAAAAGCTAGAGTAATACTGGTAGTGACTTCGTTTCGTTGTTTAAATGAATAATTATTTCATTGTTATTGTTAAAGTGCATGATGTCGTAGTGGTATTTATCCAACATATAAATAAATTTTAATTCGATTTATGAACTAAAGCTTCAATGTACATTGGGCATACATTAATATGAGTGTAATTGTTTAAATAAATGCTTTACAAATGTAATTCACAGCATTATGGCTATTAAATGTGTAAAAATTCTTTGGGGAGTGGTGGTTAAATAAAAATTTGATTTATTATCGTTTTAATGGGAAAATCTTTACAAATAGTTGAACAGTTTAAGATTGAGCGAATTAAATTGCCTTTAATCTGAAGTGGAGAATAACATGGCATTAAATTGATTTCGAATACACAGCAATACAAATTATGAGCAAATTATAAAAAATGAGTAAACCAAAAAAAAAAACAAGTAAAAGCGTGCTAAGTTCAGCTGGGCCGAATCTTATATACCCTCCACCATGGATCGCATTTGTCAAGTTCTTTTCCCGGCATCTCTTCTTAGGCAAAAAAAGGATATAAGAAAAGATTTGCTCTGCTATTAGAGCGATATCAAGATATGGTCCGGTTTGGACCACAATTAAATTATATGTTGGAGACCTGTGTAAAATGTCATCCAATTCGAATAACAATTGCGCCCTTTGTGAGCTCAAGAAGTAAAATAGAGAGATCGATTTATATGGGAGCTGTATTGGGCTATAGACCGATTCAGATCATAATAAACACGTATGTTGATGGTCCCCTTACCTCAAAAAAAACAGAACTTGAAAATCAAAAGTGAGCAGATCGGCCAATATGGGTTTCAAATATAAACTATTGGAGAGTGGAATATTAATATGGTATTACATATTGGGTCCAAATAAAGGGTGATTTTTTTGAGGTTAGGATTTTCATGTATTAGTATTTGACAGATCACGTGGGATTTCAGACATGGTGTCAAAGAGAGAGATGCTCAGTATGCTTTGACATTTCATCATGAATAGACTTACTAACGAGCAACGCTTGCAAATCATTGAATTTTATTACCAAAATCAGTGTTCGGTTCGAAATGTGTTCATTCACCGTAACGTTGCGTCCAACAGCATCTTTGAAAAAATACGGTCCAATGATTCCACCAGCGTACAAACCACACCAAACAGTGCATTATTCGGGATGCATGGGCAGTTCTTGAACGGCTTCTGGTTGCTCTTCACTCCAAATGCGGCAATTTTGCTTATTTACGTAGCCATTCAACCAGAAATGAGCCTCATCGCTGAACAAAATTTGTCAAAATTTCGAACCGAACACTGATTTTGGTAATAAAATTCAATGATTTGCAAGCGTTGCTCGTTAGTAAGTCTATTCATGATGAAATGTCAAAGCATACTGAGCATCTTTCTCTTTGACACCATGTCTGAAATCCCACGTGATCTGTCAAATACTAATGCATGAAAATCCTAACCTCAAAAAAATCACCCTTTACCAAGGAGACCGCCCCAACCTGAAAACTCTCCCAAACAGACGTGTTGTGACGTGTTAGTACGAAAATGAAAGGTATTCGATTACGAATGTGGCATAAAATTGCCCATTAATGCCTGACCCTCGAATCTCTTGTGCGATTTTGATGAAATTTCTCATTATACCCACCACCATAGGACTGGGGTAAATTTTTTCTAATCACTCCGGGTCATCTAAGACCCCATAAAGAATATATATTCTTGATCGTTTCGATGTTCTGAGTTGATCTAGCCATATCCGTCCGTCTGCCGAAATCATGATAGCGGTCGAACGCGTATTGATGATGTGGGTGGTTGGGGAATACAAATGGGCCATATTGGTTCAGATTTATATATAGCTCCCATATAAACTGAACTCCCGATTTGACTACTTGAAACCCTTCGATGTGGCTGAAATTATGCACGTAGTGTTCTGTTATGACTTTCAAGAACTGTGCCAAGTAAGGTCCGAATCGGTCTATAACCTGCTCCCTTTTAATCCGCTCTCCTATAAACCGCTGCCCTACTAACCGATCTATCGATTACCCTTGTTCGGTTCCTAGAACCTTTAATTTTTGCTGGTTTGGCAGAAGTTTGGTATGTGGAATAAAATTATGCCCTTCAACTGATTTTTTTTTGTGTAAAGTTTTGTCAGAATCCATGGTGAAGGGTTCCCAAAAATTAATACGGCCCAACTCAGCACGCTTTTACTTGTATTCTGGATCATCTCGACATTCTAAGTCGATCTAGCCATGTCCGTCTGTCCGTTTATGGAAATCACGATAGCGGTCGAACGCGTAAAGCTAGCCTCTTGAAAATTTGCACAGACACTTCTTATTGACGTTGGTCATCGCGTAGGATATTGCAAATGATATCGGTTCAGATTTTGATATAGCCCCCATATAAACCCGATCACCTGATTTGACTTATTGAGCATCCAGAATACTCAATTTTCATCCGATTTGGCTAAAATTTGGAACAAAAACTTGAGTTATGACTTGCAACATCCATGCCAAGTATAATCCGAATCGGTATATAAACAGATAGAGCCCCCATATAAACTGATCCCCGGATTTGACTTTTTCAGCCCTTAGAAGCCTAAATTTTCACCTGAGTTGGCTAAAATTTGGCCCAAAAGCCTTTCTTATGACTTACAACATCATCGCTATTGGTCAATATGGTGATACAGGCTCCCTAAGTCCGGGATCCCGGTATGACTTCTTGGGACCAAAATATGACTTGGGTCCAAAATATTGGGATGCCCAAAAAGTAATTGCGGATTTTTTAAAAGAAAGTAAATGCATTTTTTAAAAAAAGCTTAGAATGAACTTTAATCAAATATACTTTTTTACACTTTTTTTCTAAAGCAAGCTAAAAGTAACAGCTGATAACTGACAGAAGAATGAATGCAATTACAGAGTCACAAGCTGTGAAAAAATTTTTCAACGCCGACTATATGAAAAATCCGCAATTACTTTTTGGGCAACTATTTCAAATACAATCTCAGTTAATGAGGGTACATTTTTAGCGGAATCCATGGTGGTGGGTACCCAAGATTCGGTTCAGCCGAACTTAGCACGCTCTTACTTGTTAGAAATATTTTTATATATTAGAAGGCGGCGCTTTTCGTTTTTTTTCTTTTTTTTCAACAAAATATCCAAAATGACCCATGGTTCATAAGAAAAACGTTTAAGAAATATTCGTATTTTATAGTTTTCCTTATAGCTACTTATTAGATCTGTTTGGATAGTCCAATTATGAACTTATTCTTCGAGTTCGAAGAGTTTGCATTTTTTCATCAATTCGCTTAAATCTCAAGAAACCATTAATTTCCATTCAAGTTGCATGCCGGCCTAGCATAAAACGTTTCAGCATGCTTCCTAATAATTTTGGTGTTCATACCTTTAAAAAATTGCACATCCTCTTGCCCTATATTTTCCCTAAACTATTACAGAGTAAACGTTGTAATTTTCTATCTGCTACAATCGCAAAGCTTATACTTGTGAAGTGAAAAAATTTGCTTTGAGAGCTCTCTCAACAACTCACAACAATTTACCAGGTACTAGTTATGCCATGCCCTTTGAGTTCTGAACTTGTAATTTTCCCAGCAACTTCAACAACATTCACAATAATTTGCCTCACTTTTTGTTTTATTTGTTACTGCAAATTGCTTTTCCACATAATTCAATTATTTTTTTTTTGTTGTTTTGCCTTCACTCAGCCGTAAGTGCGTTGTGCGCGCGCTTACTGCAATTGTTTGAACAAATAACATGGGATTTAATTTTACCCCACGTCGCGTTCACCAGTATCACTTATCAGATTATCATTTAAATAAAAGTAAACTTATTTTGTATCAAGTCAATTATATTTGGTAAGCGAAGCGCAACCAATAGGTCCTTGGAGATTTAAATATTAATGGCGGCATTCAATGAAAAAAAAAAACACACACACACACACAAGTTTTAAAGAGAGCAAATTGCCATGAGAATAACTTTACTAAAAAGCATGAAATTTAACTTGGCTTTACACCGGCATAGCCAGCCTGTCAGCTGTACACAATCTGCCATCTCAAATGTCAGCATCACCCACATCCGTGTACCAACACAACGCCAGGAAGGATGTGCCGCTGATGAAGCTGTCGATGATTTCGCACATCACCGGCGCAAAAAATTCATTGTTTTAAATTAAACATCATGGATTACTATCGCCTGATTATATCTTTGGCGTGTGGGTGAGCGAGTGTGTATGGGTGTGTGTGTGTTTAATGCAGTCATTGTTGATTTAACAAATTGCATTCGATTTCATTATTTACTTAATAATTTATTTTGGAAACATTTATTTTAATTTCACAATTTCATTGGCAAATTTTCTCTTTTGTTATCATTGTGGGGTGTAGCGCAGCTGGCACAGTGGTACAAAAAGGCAGACGACAGGCGACAAACTTTTTGTGACATTTGGTAGGTATAGAGCAAATATATGGTATTAGAGATGCCCTATATCTTTGTCTTGAATATGAATATGAAAAACGTCCTCATGATGTTTATTCAGAGAATGTAAGCATTAGACAAACGTTTTTCACAGAAATTTGTATACCATCCATAGGATGGGGTATACTAATTTTGTCATTCCGTTTGCAATACACCGAAATATCTATTTCCGACCATATCTTATATATAAAAATCAATTTGTGTTTGTGTGTTACTTATAGACCCAGAAACGGCTGAACCGATTTTCTGAAATTTTCAACGATGGTGCGTAATCATCCCGTGGTGAAAATAGGGTACTACATTTTTTGATATCTGAAGGGGGAGCGGACCCTCCCCCTTACCTAAGTTTCAGAAACGCCAGATCTCGGAGATTGGTGATGCGATTTAAGCGAAATTTTGTGTGTTCTCATATAGTATCCTAAAAATAAAAATTTGGTATCCAAATTTCGGATGGGGTACCTAGGGGGACCGCCCCACCCTAAAACCTACCAAACATATATTTTGACCAATCACGACAATATGGGACTCAAATGAAAGGTATTTAGGATAAGAAAACGTATCTGATATCCATTTGTCGGATCAACTGCTTGGGGGACCTCCCCAATCCCCAAAACACCCTTAAATCGGACATATTTACCGACCATGGCAATATGGGACTCAAATGAAAGGTATTTAAGATTAGAAAACGTATCTGATATTCAATTGTCGGACCAAGTGTTCGGTCCCAAAACACCCCTAAATCGCACATATTTACCGACCATGGCAATATGAGACTTAAATGAAAGGTGTTTGAGAGTAAAATACGAATCTGATATCCAAATTTAGGACAAAGTTTCTGAGAGTTCACCCCTTAACCAAAACAACCCCCAAACAGGACTTATTTACCGACCATGGCAATATGGAGATTAAATATAAGGTATTTGAGTGTAAAATACGAATCTGATATTCAGATGTGGGACCACGTGTTTGAGGGGCCGCCCATCCCAGAGAATATCCCCCAAAGAAAACAATTTACGACCATAGCAATATGGGGCTCAAATGAAAGGTCTTTGGGAGTAAAGTACAAATCTGATATCAATGTTCGGGAAAAGTGTTAATGGGTGCACCCCAACTCCATAACACCACCCAAATAGGAGGTATTTGCTGACCATTGCAATTTGAGGCTCAAATTAAAGGTATTTTAGTGTAGAATACGAATCTGATATATATTTTCAAAGCCAAGTCGCTGAACGGCCGCCCCATCCCCCAAAACACCCCCCCAATCCGGTCATGTTTGCCGACTATGAAAAATGGGGCTCAAATGAAGGGTATTTGGGAGTAGACATATGAATCTGACATCAACATTCGGGACCAACTGTCTAGGGAACATCTCACCACCGAAACAAACCCCAAGTAGGACGTATTTGCTCACCAAGACAATTTGGGTCTTCAAGACAGTGGAGCACGAATTTGATATCCAATGTTGAGGCCAATGGCAATATGGGGACTATATCTTCGTATAGACCGATCCGCTGATTTAGGGTCTCAGACCCATAAAAGCGACATTTATTATCCGATTTTGCTGAAATTTGGGACAGTGAGTAATGTTAAGCCCCTAGACATACTTCTGCAATATGGCACAGATCGGTCCAGATTTGGATATGGCTGTCATATGGACCGATCTCTCGATTTAAGGTTTAGAAGTTTTAGATACAAACTTCTCTTGTGTAAGTTTCAAGTCTATCTGAATCTTTATTTCAAATTTTCCTTAACGCTAGCTTAATAAATAAATGTTTACAATTAGCTGATGAATTCTTCATAGTATATGTTTTCATTATGGCTCGCTATGGGTGGTCAAATGATATTTGCATTGATCTCTGTTTCTCTGTGGCTGGTTGGGGTAAATGGATTTTGTATATACAAAATCCATTTGCGACAATTTCGTTGATCATGGATTTTTGCTAATGCTGCAAAAATCCATAGTCATAATGAATTAAAATTCTGCGGACAGCGTGGGTGGCCCTGTAACTCCCCCAACGCTTGTTTCGGGCTCCGTCCTCGGAGTCGATGATAGATTTAACTTAAATCTTTTTACACTTTGATATGAAATAAGTATAATTATAATTGATATTAACAAATACAGACATGTATAATGGTAATTTGACACTTTTTGATGTTTTTCAATTTTGTTTCTATTTTGGACATTTTTTGTGTCCAATATTTCCATAGTAAGTTCTTCTTTGGTTGTATTTGTAAATGGTATAGCTTTAATAAACTCAGGGTTTAAATAATGGTGTTTAATAGTGTTTTCGACATTTGTAAAAGATTGATTTTTAAGGTATAAAGTACAATTTTTGTATTTAATCCATTTTGTTCCTTCTACAAAAATATTATGACCACAAGTAGTTTTCATTTTGGTTTTATGAAATTTCTGTATTACAATAGAGCCTGGCGTTATAATTTTTATTGTTTCTTCTGCTTTTTTCTTAATTCTAATGCAATTTTTTATTATGGATTTTGTAAAAATATCGATAATACATTCATCATTTAATTTTACAAGATTGCTTGCTTTTTCCGATTTCTCATTAAATTCGTAAACAATACCGTCTTTTAACAATATTTCTTTGTGCTTAAAACTAATTGTTTCATTTTTATCATCCAAAATTTCAAAAAGACGATATTTTTCATATTTTTCTTTTCCGTATTTAGGAATTAATAGAGTAAATATAATAATATTATGCTTATATAGTAATGACACTAAATCAATATTTTTAAATTCTTCGTCAGATTCTATCAGTTTTGTTTCTTGGTCTGTCAAAATATTTCTTGTGAGGATACCTAATCGGCTGGTCAAAATAACGTCCTCTATTGTGTCGATAAAATGAAGTAAAGAATTAATGTCATTGTGTATTTGAAAACATACTTTCAAATAGTAATAATGTTCCCTAATCTGAGTATTTAATACAAGACTTTTTATTTGGCTGGAAATATATCTTTCAATATTCAAAATATTTTTGTTTAGAATTTCTATCTGTTCCTGTAATAACTTTTAATGTTTTCCCTAATAAGTCAATTAATCCTCTTTTATTTCTTATTTTTGGTGTTAAAGCTTTAAGTTTTGTATCCAGTTCCCTAAAATTCCTAAGCAACGTCCTATGTATATAGTCATTTTTTGTGTCACTTGGTAGCGTTTCATTTAACATCTTAATATTAACTTCTATTTGGTTTCTAGCAACTTCTAGTTCTGTTATATTAATTATGTGTAATACTTTCATATTATACTCAATAAGCCGCACTTCATCCACTTTGATTGGTAAATAACCATTGTTGTTGTCCAAATCGATTATTTCGATATTCTCCGCATGAATTCCATATATCAAAATTATTAGTACCAACAAAGTTGTCATTGTGATCTAATAGAATATAAGATCAAGGAAGACCAATTTAGGCAATTATGATAATTATTTGTTATTTAGATATATATATATATATATATATATATATATGTATAAAATTAATGCAGTAATCTTTAAAATTCGATTTTATGCTCCTGTATTGTTGCTACTAATTATTTCGTTTAACAGCATTACCCCTTCTAGTGGTTTGTTGCACTGGGAATCTTACGTTCTGTGCGTTTTGGAATTTCTTTTTCTTTTTAACATGTGTTTTATAATAAATTTGTTTTGAATTTTGGTCTTTTAAATGAGAGTCGTCAATTTTCCTTCCTTCTATTTTCCTGAATTTCTGATAATTTTTGCCTCCTCTAGTCTCTTTGATATAATTGATGCCGTCTTCTAGAATTTTTTCTCCTATCCTTGATTCATTCAGTTTATTAATTACTTGTTCCTTTTTCTTTAGCATCCTATCATATATATCCGGGTATTGAGATTCATTAATCTTCCCTTGAATAAAATCAATTGGTTTTATATTTGTTGTACTATGTATAGTATGGTTGTAGAAACCATTTATTTGAATCATCTGTTCTTCTATAGAAATGTCAATTTTGCTTTGCTTGAGAATTCTTAAATGTTCATTGATAGTATTATGTAGCCTTTCAATATCGCTATTGCTATTATGATTTAAACTTGATGTAAAGTTAATTTCAATATTCTTTTCTTTTAAGAACTCCATCATTCCATGTGATTTCATTCCGAGTTCGTTATCTGTTACAATTTTTTCAATATTTCCATAAGAGCTTAAATATCTTAAGATGCATTTCCTAAATTCGGGGTCTGATCTATTGGTAACACGAGTTATAAGTGCTACTTTACTAAATTTGTCTATCATGGTAACAAATATACTTTTATTTATGGAATAAAATACATCCATATGGATAATTTCATGTGGTCTTCTAGGGGTTTCAGATATTTTATAAGGAACTAGATCTGGATTCCTTTCGTATTTTGACAGCATACAAACTTCACAATTGTTTATAAATTCCGATACTTTCTTATACAAATATGGGTAATAATATTTATCTTTAATTTCTTTGTAGTTTTCATTGCATCCTCTATGGTTATTTTTCAAATGTTCATTAGAGATTATCTCTTCTAAATACTCCTCGTCGAGGATATCAATTAATTTCTTGAGACATCTGACAATTTTTAGATTACTATAATCTTTAAATAAGATTGATTTTAATTTATTAAATATGTCATCATCTACAAATAGTGCGTTTGTTTTTTCGTGATCAAAATGATTTTCTATAATTGTTTTCAGGAAATCATCGTCAAATTCCTTTGCCTTTATTACTTTTCTTTTGTGGTTATGTATGACTGAGTTTCTAATTGATACAGCGCCTGATATTATTTTTTGAAATATAACTTGATTGTCATAAATATTTATTGGTTTTTGCAATTCCTTAATTGAATTTAGATTTTCATTATTGTTAAAATTTTGATTTGATGATATGGTATTATTAATTTCAATTCTACTAAGACAGTCTGCCACCTTATTTAGGTGTCCTTCTTTATAGTTTATTTCATAATCATACTCTCCTATTTGAAGTCTCCACCGCATTAATTTCGAATTTGGCTCTTTTAAGTTATTTAACCATATTAGTGGTTTGTGGTCAGTAAAAAGTTTAATTTTCCTGCCATAGACATATGGCCTAAATTGTTTTAAACACCATACAATTCCAAGACATTCTTTCTCAATGGTGGAATAGTTTATTTCGTGTTCATTCAAAGTTCGAGATACGTATGCAATCGGTTTATCGTTCTGCGATAGAACTCCTCCAATAGCAACATTGCTCGCATCCGTAGTAATTTCAAAAGGTAAACTGAAGTCGGGATAAACTAATATTGGAGCATGAACCAACTTTTCCTTCAAAATGTTAAATGCATCGATGTAATTTATATCTTTTATATCTAAAATCGAGTCCTTTTTCAAGTATTTAGTCATGGGTTTAGTAATGTGTGCATAATTTTTTATGAATCTTCTATAATAGCCCGTCATTCCCAAGAATCTTTTTATTTCCTTTTCAGTTCTAGGAATTTGTAATTTTCTTATAACTTCAATTTTAGCTTGGTTCGGGGACACGCCTTCTTCATTTACTGTATGACCCAAAAATTCGACTTCTTTCCTGAAAAATTCACATTTATCTAATTGAATTTTGAGCCTTGCATTTCTTAATTTGTTAAGCACTGATTTCAAATTTTTTACATGTTCTTCTAGTCCATTGGAAAATACAATAATATCATCCATATAAACCATACACTCCCTTTTCGAAACATTTTCCCTTAAAATATTATCTACCAATCGTTGAAAAGTGCTCGGTGCATTTTTCAACCCGAATGGCATTCTATTAAATTCATAATGGCCGTTATCTACTGAAAATGCAGTTTTTTGTCTGTCCTTTTCATGGACTTCGATTTGGTGAAAACCGCTTTTGAGGTCAAGAATAGAAAAATAATTTGATTTTCCTAACTTGTCTAATATATCTGTTATATTTGGAATCGGATAATTATCCTCAATGGTTTTATCATTTAATTTTCGATAGTCAATGACTAATCTAAATTTCTTCATGCCCGATGCATCTGATTTCTTTGGTACAACCCAAACAGGACTGTTGTATGGACTACTGCTCGGTGCAATAATTCCATTACTTAACATTTCCAAAATCTGTTTTTGGATTTCATCTTTGTATATATAAGGGTACCGATAAATTTTACTTCTTATTGGTATTTCATCAGTGGTATCTATAGTATGCTTAATTTCGTGGGTAAAAGTCAATTTTCCATTATCAGAAAGTAAAACCTTAAAATCCCTAATTAGTTTCTCCAATTCTAATCTCTCCTTAGAATTAAGGTGTTCGGTTCTAATTTTCTTTAGAACTGAATCAACATCTATAATTTCGCTATTGATTTTTCCACTAATATCATTAATATTATGAATTTCCGAAATTTCTTCATACGTCAAAATCACTCCTGTATCTAAAACAATAGGTTTATTTGATTTATTATTAATCTTTACACACACTTCTCCATTTTCACATTTATAAAGACCTTCATTGAGAATTATTCCATTACCCTGCATAATATTATTAATTAATACGTCTCCATTTTCTAAAGGAAGACATATTTTACAATCTTGCTCTCCCGGTGGAATAGTTATCTTTACTTTCGTCGTTATTTTCTCAGAAAGTAATGGCAGTTTTGAACCATTTAGAAGTAAATACATCCCTTCGTAATTTATAATCGCTTTATTTTTCAATAAAATGTCGTTGCCTATTAATCCTTCAAAATTATTATTAAAATTGTAAACATAAAATTCAAACATTTGATTTGGCAAATTAAATTCCTTGAAAGCCTTCACCACGGCTTTATGTGTAACTATATGTGAATTTTTTAAAGCTAACATTTCCTTTGGTCCTTTTAATTGTACTATTTTACTTTGATGAAAAACATTTGGATTCACTAAGGAGTTTGTGGCTCCTGTATCAATCAAAAATTTGCACTTGTTAATTACTATGTAGGTGAGTTCATTGGAGCTGTCTGACAAAAATTTCCAATATCCATTGGTGTTGGTCTATCACTATCATTTATTGGCTGATTAGTTGAATCACTGCTAACGGTGTTATTTTGAAACGAGTTGTTTCGATTATTACTATCATTCTGTCTCGGAATATAATTTTGATATTGATCCTGATATCTGGTATAATTTTGATTCTGATGTTGATTTTGTCTGTGTCTTTGATTTTGATATTTATAGTTTTGATTTTTATTAAAGTTCGTATTTTGATTCACGCTTTTATTTCTATTGTCATGAGTAGAATTTGTTTCGTTTTTATTTGGAATTGGATTAGGATTATAGAAAGCATAATTCGTATCGTAAAGTATTTTCATCGCATTCTCGATATTATTTGGATTTCTACAAATTATAATGGAACGCATTGGTTCAATTAATTTGTTTTTAAATACGTCCAATGCTACCCTTTTATTAGCTGCAATGAGAGCATTGTAGCCCGCTTCGTTTTGATGTAATGATCGAGTTTTCATGTTAAGTCTTCTGAGATAAGTTATTATCTCGTCATAAAAATTCTTTGCATTAGTTTTAAATTTAACTGATCTTAATTTATCATATAACTGTTCATCTGTTAATCTATCGCCAAAGTTGTTAATAATGGTTTCTTTTAGCTCTGTCCATCTTGTAAGGTGATTGTTTATTTCGGAAATGTCCTTAGCCGGTCCACTTAGTTTTGACTTAATTATGTCTAAAAATATTCCCTTCGACAAGTCATCATAGGTTTCTAAAATTTGCGTAATTCTGTCAACTAAGTCAATAAAGGTGTAGAGTTCGCTAAAACTACCGTTATAAACCGGTAATTTTGATAAATACTTTATAGGGTCAACCGTGACTGCGTTAAGTGCCATTTTACTATTATTTAAATTTTTTTTTGTCTAAATTAAAACTTTTTCTTTGCTGATTTTTTTTTATCAGAAACAATTTTTTTTTTTAGCGTAAAATTTTCACAATTTTTTTTTCACAATTTCTTAATATTCACTATTATTTTCTTATTAGTTACCATAAATTAGAGTTATCAGAAACAATTTTTTTTTTTTAGCGTAAATTTTTCACAATTTTTTTTTCACAATTTCTTAATATTCAATATTATTTTCTTATTAGTTACCATAAATTAGAGCTGGTATGTTTCTCCCTCTTTCTTCCTTTATCCGTCGTATGGTTTTTCCTGCTGCCCGGACAAAACCTTTTCCTGGATTCCGAAAGTAAATCCTTTTCGAGGATTTATGTTTTCATCCTTTTTCTTCCTTTATCCGTCGTATGGTTTTTCCTGTTGCCCGGACAAAACCTTTTCCTGGATTCCGAAAGTAAATCCTTTTCGAGGATTTATGTTTTCATCCTTTTCCTGGATGGTGTTGAGTCGTGGATACCTTGTAGGATCCTACCGACTGCGCCAGTTTTAGATACAAACTTCTCTTGTGTAAGTTTCAAGTCTATCTGAATCTTTATTTCAAATTTTCCTTAACGCTAGCTTAATAAATAAATGTTTACAATTAGCTGATGAATTCTTCATAGTATATGTTTTCATTATGGCTCGCTATGGGTGGTCAAATGATATTTGCATTGATCTCTGTTTCTCTGTGGCTGGTTGGGGTAAATGGATTTTGTATATACAAAATCCATTTGCGACAATTTCGTTGATCATGGATTTTTGCTAATGCTGCAAAAATCCATAGTCATAATGAATTAAAATTCTGCGGACAGCGTGGGTGGCCCTGTAACTTTTAGACCCCATAATTGGTGCTATATTATACGATGTCGCCAAAATTTGGGACAGTGAGTTGCGTTGGGCCCTTCAACATTCCTCCACAATTTGCCACAGATCGGTCCAGATTTGGATATAGCTGCCATATAGACCGATCTCTGGATTTAAAGTTTTGGGTCCGTAAAAGGCGTATTTATTGTCCGATATCGCCGAAACTTGGGACAGTGAGTTGTGTTAGGACCTTCGATATCCTTCTTCAATTTGGCTCAGATCGGTTCAGATTTGGATACAACTGCCATATAGACCCATCTCTCGATTTAAGCACTTGCGCCCATAAAAGGCGCATTTATTGTCCGATTTTGTCAAAATTTGGGACAGTGAGTTATTTTTGGCGCTTCGACAGTCTTCTTCAGTTTGGACTAGATTGGTTCAGATTTGGATATAGCTGCCATATAGACCGATCTCTCGATTTAAGGTTTTGAGCCCATAAAACGCGCGTTTATTGTCCGATGTCGCCGAAATTTGGGACAGTGAGTTGTGTTTGGACCTTCGATATCCTTCTTCAATTTGGCTCATATCGGTTCAGATTTGGATATATATGCCATATAGACCGATCTCTGGACTTAAAGTTTGGTCCATAAAAGGCGCGTTTATTGTCCGATTTTGCCAAAATTTGGGACAGTGAGTTGTGTTAGGCCCTTCGATATTCTTCTTCAATTTGGCTTAGATCGGTTCAGATTAAGATATATCTGCCATATAGACCGACCTCTCGATTTGAGGTTTTGGGGCCATAAAATGCGCATTTATTGTCCCATTTTGCCAAAATTTGGGACAGTGAGTTGTGTTAGGCCCTTCGACATTCTTTCAACTTTGCTTAGATCGGTTCAGATTTAGATATAGCTGCCATATAGACCTATATCCCGATTTAAGGTTTTGGGGCGCATTTATTGTCCGATTTCGCCGAAATTTTGGACAGTGAGTTGTGTTACGCTCCTCGACATCCTTCTTTAATTTGGCCCAGATCGGTCCAGATTTGGATGTAGCTGCCATATAGACCGATATCTCGATTAAAAGTCTTGGCCCCATAAAAGGCGCATTCGTAATCCGAAATTTGACATAGTGACTTATGTTACTTATGTTACTTTAGATATAGCTACTAACAAGACCAATATTTTGTTATACACAATTGAACAGTGACTTGTACTTATTAGTATTTGATCCAAATCGGAACATATTTCGATATAGCTGCTATGGGGCATAAGGTATGAATTTTTCACCGGATTTTGACGAAATATGGTTTACATATATACCCCAGGTGGTGGGTATCCAAAGTTCGGCCCGGCCGAATTTAATGCCATTTTACTTGTCTCCTTTAATGTTTTCATATACCCAAAGCAAGGACACTTAAGTCCTCTTAAAACCGTCCTTACTTATGCTCTTCAATTCACTGTCCCTCGATAGGGGCACCCAGCCGCCATTGTTGATGTCAATTTTGTTACATAAATAATTTGAATTTCTCCTGCCATTCAATGGTAATTGTATTGTTACACAGTTTATTTGTTGTGTTGTTGGCTTTCTTTTTTTTTGGCATTTTTCCCCCAGTTTTTTTTTTCCATTCTTCTCCCCCAATTTTGTTTATTAAGTTTTGAATATTTTATTTTGAGTTTTGTAAACGTGCATGAAAGCGCGTTAAATTGAGGGTTCTCTCCGCCATGTCCCCAAATTGGGCAGAGGGTGGCAGGGAGCGAAAGGGACATTTAAGGGGCTTATTGATTTGGCATCCTTTTACCTCCCCGCCATGGCCGCTGTGTTACGTGCCCAGTGTTGGTGTTGATAATTTCATTCGTATCTGTATTTGAATTTATTTATCACTTTGATTTACATATTTAATTGTTATGAATTGAATTTAATTGCACATTTATTTCAATTGATTCACTCTCTCGTTCGAATATGGGTTTTTATGGCCTTGCATGCAGGCTATGCCAGATTGTTAATCAAAGCGATATGGATTTGTGTTTAAATAAAAACAAGCAGATTAGCTGTTGCCACAATTCAAATCGCGTTGCCGAAAATAATAATCGAGTTGGAGAACAAAATTTATTAGCATTCAATGAATTATACAAAACAAAATCGTAATTTTTGGGCAGCAGCTGCTGCTGCATGACTTTGCATAGACAGATGTTTAGAGAAAAAAAAAATATCGAATAAATTTCTGTTTAAAATTGTTGAAGTCCGCAATAAAAAATAAAATTAAGTAAGAAAGTAAGGCTGGGCCTAGATTATACACCCACCAATAATACAATTTCTAAAAGTGTTCGTATATTATAGGGTGACTTGAGGATGTTGGAAAGCAGGCTATGATTCTGATTGGCTTTGACATGGCAAAATCCAGGGGTAGCTTGGTCATCATTCATCTCAAATGTGGACTTAAACCTCTCCGCGTAGTTATCTTTAACATCTGTTAAAGGCAGTAGGCTTAGATAAGCATTAAGCATATAGAACGATAACGATAAGCATGTAGAACGATATACACAAATCTGAACCGATCTGGGACAGATTGAACAGGGATGTTTCGGTAAAGTTGGGTAATAAATGCACCTTTCATGGGCCCAAAACCATATATCGAGAGACCGGTCTATATGGCAGCTATATCCAATATCGAGAGACCGGTCTATATGGTAGCTATATCCAAATCTGGACCGATCTGAGCCATATTGCAGATATATATCGAGGGGCTTAACGTAAGTCACAGTCCCAAATTTCGGCGCAATCGGACAATAAATGCGCCCTTCATGGACCCAAAACCTTATATCGAGAGATCGGTGTATATGGCAGCTATATCCAAGTCTACATCGATCTCATCCAAATTGAAGAACAATGTCGAAGAGCCCTACACAACTCACTGTCCTAAATTTCGGCGACATCGGTCAATAAATGCGCGTTTCATGGGCCCAAAACCTTATATCGAGAGATTAGTCTATATGGCAGCTATATCCAAATCTGGACCGATCGGAGCCAAATTGAAGAGGGATGTCGAAGGGCCTAACGCAACTCACTGTCCCAAATTTCTTATGGACCCAAGACTTTAAAGCAAGAGATCAGCCTATATGGCAGCTATATCCAAAAAGAAATTGAGGGGCGTCACTTAACTCACTGTTCAAAATTTCGGCGACATTGGAAATCGAAAGAACGGTCTATATAGCAGCTATATCCAAATCTGGACCGATCTGAGGCAAATTGAAGAAGGATGTCGAAGGGCCTGACACATCTCACTGTCCCAAATTTCGGAAAAATCGGGTAATAAATGTGGCCTTTATGGGCCTAAGACCGTAAATCGGCGGATCGGTCTATATGGAGGCTATATCAAGATATAGTCCTATATAGCCCATTTTCGAACTTAACCTTAACCTTTCAGCTTAATATCTCTATTTTTAAAGACTGTAGCGCGATTTCAATAGACAGATGGACGGACATGGCTAGATCGTCTTAGATTTTCACACTGATCCAGAGTATATATACTTTATAGGGTCGGAAATGGATATTTCGATGTGTTGCAAACGGAATGACAAAATGAATATACCCCCATCCTTCGGTGGTGGGTATAAAAAGATGGGTTTTGGCTTCAGGTTAGTACCCCAGAAATCACTTTGAAACTAGTAAAAGCATGCTGAGTTCGGCCGGACCATATCTATGGTGAAAGAAAAAAGTAACAAAGTAACCTCGAAAAAGAAAATATAAGTTAGACATTCCGTGCTACTTACAAAATCCTTAATAGTTTTTCATGTCACGCCCCCTAAGTTGGTTCATGTCTAGTATTGTGTCCCCACATAAGTGCCGGTATCTGTTAGACGCGAAAGCTTGAAAATGACATAGGAACTGCTGCAACATCTCATCATCTTCCCCACATGCCCCACACATGCTGTCGCTTGATGCACCGATTTTACCTAAGTGAGCCCGTAGTCCTATGCGTTCGAAAGTCCTATGATACCGAAAGCTGTACAAACCTCCTTCTTACTTCCTTTCAGTATTAGCCTCGTCTTCTAGCGATCTGGATCTCCCCATAGGATTTTCGCTGTGCTGCCGATCCTTTCGTCGGTCCACAGGGTTACATCCGCATTCGTCGCCCACGCTCTGAATTTAGACTGCGTCGACGTGAAGGCCTGGGAATGACATAGGAAATGCTGCAACATCTCATCATCTTCCCCACATGCCCCACCGATGCTATCACTTGCTGCACCGATTTTACATAAGTGAGCTCGTAGTTCTATGCGTTCGAAAGTTCTATGATACCGAAAGCTGTACCGAACTCCTTCTCATTTCCTTTCAGCATTAGCCTCGTCTTCTAGCGATCATAGAATAGAATTTTCTCTGTCCTGCCGACCGTTTCGCTATTCTGCAGGGTTACATGCACATTTGTCGCCCACGCTCTGTGTTCGGACTGCGTCGACCCGAAAAGCTTCGGATTAACGAAGCAAACCGTGCCATTCTCAGAGAAGGCGTCAATCACCTTCTTATACTCCAAGACTTTTCGTGACTTTACCGTTCAGGTTGTTATTGTCCTTATGGCCAGTTTACTGTCTGTAAAGATGTTCGACATCCTCGCCCGGATCTCCGCCTGCAGAACCGTATTATGGTCAAACAGATCTCACTCCCTGGGTTCTCATTGAAGTCCCCAGGCCCACTCTTCCCTCTACCTTTGATCCATTCGTGTAACTTGATCTTCCAGTTGGCAATACTAGGGTTCTGCCAATCCAAGACTGTGTCGCTGACAGCAATACCTCGCATTCGACCTCTAGTGTCGTTTTAGGTACCCAACCGGAAGTCTCTTCCAATCCTTTCAGGTTTCCTATCGTCGTCGCGATTATACAGCAATGGTATGAGCTGCTCCCATCCTCAAGCAATTCTTCCATAGCCTTATGTCTCATAGCAGCAGTAGCTGCCTCGCATTTAATCATTATGTCTATGTGTCGGATATCTAGAATAGTCTTCAGTACCCTGCCTATCCTGTCGATGTGGTTACCGGTAATAGAAACAGTCCGAAAATCCCAACCATATTCCAACATATTAGTATTTTTAAACATTTTTTGTTTGTCCCAGATATTTTTATTTTGCCCTTATACTACAGACAATGAAAAGTGTTATGCCTCTTTGTTAAAGTAAAAATCGATTTTGTGTGCGTTAGAGTGTGTGGAGAGAACAAAGAATGATATTCAATTGAAAATCATACGCTTACCCCCAATGCGATTGAAGATGAAATCGACAGTGTTTGTGGAAGATTTTATTGTTGTTGTCTCTGGCACAAATACCATTAAAGATTTCTAGGCACGTCCTTCCTTCCCCATTCGGTTACTTGTTTTTCTATTTTTATAGTCCCTATTCCCGCAATGCATTACTCATATCCGAGTAAATCCTGTGGACAGGATGGCAATGGCAACGCATATCAAATGTAGATATTCACTAAGCCCCTTGCAAGGACCCCTTTTTACATACCAAAGTTACAAGGCAGGGGAATTGTGTTCGACTGCAAAATATTCCTCTTACAGTCAAATGCACAAAATTTGCCCATAGTTCGAATAGTAGCAGTCGTTGTGCCACTTGCATTGCCCACAGGCAAGGCAACAATGGCCAAAGCCAGTCAACCAGGCCAGGCTGGCTGGCAGGCAGCTCAACAATAACTTGGCGTTTTTTAACGCTCTTTCTGTAGTTTTTTTTTTTTTTTTAAATTTTTTTGTTTTGCATTTTTTTTTTTTAGTTTTGTTAGAAGTTGTATAAGTGCTGTTATTTTCAGCATAGTTTTTATGTTTGTTTGTTGCAGCGTTGTAATATTCACAGAATGTCATTTGGTTATGCATGTTCATTTGTGCATAGGAATGCCCTTTTATTTTAGAGAAATGCAAAAAAAAAACCAACACACAACTACAACAACGTTTACGGTTTATGTTACAAACAACAATAAAAGGGTTTTTTTTATAACAAAAACAACACATCTCGCAAGCAGGCTGCCTGAGCTGCATTAAATGCTAGAGGGAGACAGCAAGAGGAAAAGGAAATCAGCTTCAGTGACAACGACAACGACAGCAACAGCGACATCAACACTGACAACTATTGCAACTGTATATGCCACTTGGAGGTTTCGTATAGAGAGTGACTAGAGCAAGTGAAACTTACAAACCATTTGTTTGGAGGATTACATCGAGCAGCAGACCACCAGCGAGCACAAGCAGAATGTGAATGTGCTGGCAAAAGCCAAAAGAGACCAAAAACAACAAAAACAACAAAAAGACGCTCAGACAAAGACAGAGGGCGTCACATAGAAACAAACAATTTACTTGATAGTCTCGGCGACAGGAAAGTTAAAGGCAATGTGTAGATTAAAAACGCTCATTTGCAAATTTTCCGCTAAATATAAATGTAAAAGCAGACACTTGAAATGGATCAGGGTTGCCATGGTAGCAAAATAAAAAATAAAAATTCCAGATTTGCAGATTTTGGCCCTGAACATTCTCCTAAGGAACAGGGGCAAGCATCGCACATATCAATGAGTGCAGTCCAATTCATGGGCATTTTATCGCCACTCCTATGGGTGATCACCATGAATGACCTATTACGAATGCCGACTGAGGAGGGATTTCAACCCGTCTGCTACGCAGGCGATGTTATAATACTTCTAAGGGGTAAGAATCCGAACGAGCTATGCAGAAGGGCCGAAAGGGTCTTGCATATGGCACATGACTGGGCTAGACCCAGAGGTCTCAATGTTAACCCAAAGAAGACTGAAATCTGCCTATTCACGAGGAAGACGAAGGTGGGCCACGCACAACGCTTACTCAATAAGGCGATTTCGATATCTGACAAATTCAAATACTTCGGTGTGATCTTGGACAGGAAACTGAATTGGAAGTTTAACATTCAGGAGCGTACTGAGAAAGCTCACATAAAGGGTGATTTTTTTGAGGTTAGGATTTTCATGCATTAGTATTTGACAGATCACGTGGGATTTCAGACATGGTGTCAAAGAGAAAGATGCTCAGTATGCTTTGACATTTCATCATGAATAGACTTACTAACGAGCAACGCTTGCAAATCATTGAATTTTATTACCAAAATCAGTGTTCGGTTCGAAATGTGTTCAAATTTTGACAAATTTTGTTCAGCGATGAGGCTCATTTCTGGTTGAATGGCTACGTAAATAAGCAAAATTGCCGCATTTGGAGTGAAGAGCAACCAGAAGCCGTTCAAGAACTGCACATGCATCCCGAAAAATGCACTGTTTGGTGTGGTTTGTACGCTGGTGGAATCATTGGACCGTATTTTTTCAAAGATGCTGTTGGACGCAACGTTACGGTGAATGAACACATTTCGAACCGAACACTGATTTTGGTAATAAAATTCAATGATTTGCAAGCGTTGCTCGTTAGTAAGTCTATTCATGATGAAATGTCAAAGCATACTGAGCATCTTTCTCTTTGACACCATGTCTGAAATCCCACGTGATCTGTCAAATACTAATGCATGAAAATCCTAACCTCAAAAAAGTCACCCTTTACGTTGGGCACTATGTAGATGGGCCGTTGGCTCGAAATAGGGCCTGAATCTGAGGATAGTCCACTGGCTCTACAAAAGCGTGATTAGACCTATACTTACTTACGCCTTAGTAGTTTGGTGGACTGCTACGGAAAAAAAGTGCAACGTTAGGACCATACAACAGGTTCAGAGAACATGTTGCCTTGACATAGGCGGAGCGATGAGGACCACGCCCACTAGGGCACTGGAGACTATTCTAGATATCCGACCCATTGTCATACAGATTAAGTGAGAGACAGCCACTGCGGCTATGAGACTTAAGGTGATGGGAAAATGGATTGAGGATGGGAGCAGCTCATACCATCGCGTTTTAATCGAGGCGACGATAGGAAACCTGGAAGGAAGGGAAGAGGTTTCCGATCGGATACCTGAGATGAACCTTGAAGTCGAGTGCGAGGCACTGATGCCATCGGCACAGTCTTGGATTGACGGAACCCTAGTATTGCCATCTGGAAGATCACGTTACACGGATGTATCAAAGCTAGAGGACAAAGTTGGCCTGGGGATCTACATGGGAGAATGGATTGGAGATGGGATCAGCTCATACCATCGCGGTATAATCGAGACGATGATAGGAAACCTGGAAAGAAGGGAACAGGTTTCCGATCGGATACCTGAGATGAACCTTGAAGTCGAGTGCGAGGCACTGATGCCATCGGCACAGTCTTGGATTGACGGAATCCTAGTATAGCCATCGGATGGATAAAAGCTATAGGGCAGGGTAGGCCTGGGGATCTACATGGGAGAATGGATTGGGGATGGGAGCAGCTCATACCATCGCGGTATAATCGAGACGATGATTGGAAACCTGGAAGGAAGGGAACAGGTTTCCGATCGGATACCTGAGATGAACCTTGAAGTCGAGTGCGAGGCACTGCTGCCATCGGCATCCTAGTATTCTCATCTGTAAGATCAAGTCACACGGATGGATCAAAGCTAGAGGACAGAGTGGGCCTGGGGGTATAAATTGAGAACCCAGGGACTGAGATCTGTTTTAGACTGCCTGACCATAATAAGGTTCTGCAGGCGGAGATCTGGGCGATCACGGAATGCATGAAGTAGTGTGGTGCTAACGCGAGAACGTCGAGTGTGAACATCTTTACCGACAGCAAAATTACCATAAGGGCAATAACAACCAGGACGGTAAGGTCACGACCAGTCTTGCAGTGTAAGGAGATTAAGGCCTTCTCTGAGGATGGCAATATCCGCATCGTTTGGTCGCCAGGCCATAACGGAGTTAGGGGAAATGTAAAGGGCAGACGATTTGGTGGTGAAGGCCAGAGGACTACCGTCAATAAACTTGGTTAACCCGAAGCCTTTTGGGACGACGCAGTCTGAGTTAAGGAAGTGGACGACGAATGGGTATGCAACATTGTAAAACAGCGACACGATCGGTAGGACGGCGAAAATCCTATGGGGTGACCCAAATTGTGAGAAGACGAGGCTATTTCTGAAAGGGAGCAAGAAGGAGGTCAGTATAGCTATTGGTATCATAACGGGACACATAGGACTACGAGCTCACTTATGTAAAATCGGTGCGGCACGCCGTCCGAGTTAAGGAAGTGGGCGACGAATGTGCATGCAACATTGTGGAACATCGAAATGGTTGGTAGGGCGGCGCAAATCCTAAGGGGGGTTCCAGAGCGTGAGAAGACGAGGCTATTACTGAAAGGAAGTAAGAAGGAGGTCAGGACTACGATCTCACTTATGTAAAACTGGTGCGTCAAGTGATAGCATGTATAGGGCATGCGGTGAATAAAATGAGACGTTGGAGCATTTCCTTCGTCATTGTCCGGCTTTTGCATCTAACAGCTACCGGCACTTAGGTGGAGACACAATACCAGACATGAACCAACTTAAGTGAGTGGTTTTGAAAGCAATTAAGGATTTTGTAAGTAGAAATTCCTAACTTAAAGATTTTCTTTTTATACCCTACACCACTACTGTGGTACAGGGGTATTATAACTTAGTGAATTAGTTTGTAACACCCAATAGGAAGAGAGATAGACCCATTGATAAGTATACCGAACGACTCAGAATCACTTTCTGATTCGATTTAGCTATGTCCGTTTGTCTGTCGGTCCTTCTGTCTTTCCATCTGTCCATGTTAATTTGTGTACAAAATACAGGTCGCAGTATTCATCTAATCGTCTTCAAATTTGGTACAGGCATGTTTTTCGGCCTAGAGACGAAGCCTATTGAAATTGGAAAAAAATCGGTTCAGGTCTGGATATAGCTTCCATATATATGTTCGTCCGATTTTCGGTAATAGTACAATAAAATGATCATTTCTTAACCGATTCTCTCGAAATTTGGCAGGAAGGATTGTTTTACGACTGTCGACATTACTGATGATTTTCATGGAAATCGGTTCAGATTTAGATATATACATATCGTCCGATTTTCACGTCTAGAGCCACTGCAAGCACATTTATTGACCAATCTTGCCAAAATTTTGCAAAACGCTTTCCTCGGTGACTATCACAATATACATAGAGTTTGGTCAAAATCGGTTCAGATTTAGATATAGCTCCCATATATATGTTCGTCCGATTTTCAGTAATATTGCAATAAAATTGTCGTTTGTTAACCGATTTTCTCGAAATTCGGTAGGAGGGATTTCCTATTGACTCTCAATATTACTGGTGAATTTCATGGAAATCGGTTATGATTTATATATAGCTCTCATATATATATATCGCCCAATGTTCACTCCTAGAGCCACTGCAAGCACATTTATTAACCAATCTTGCCAAAATTTAGCAAAACGCTTTCCTCGATGACTGCCACAGTATCGAAGGAGTTTGCTCGAAATCGGTTCAGATTTAGATATAGCTCCCATATATATGTTCATTCGATTTCCAGTAATATTGCATTAAAATTGTCTTTTGTTAACCGATTTTCTCGAAATTCGGCAGGAAGGTTTTTTTTTGACTCTCAATATTACTGGGGAATTTCATGGAAATCGGTTCAGATTTAGATATAGCTATCATATACGTATATCGTCCGATTTTCACTTTAAGAGCCACTGCAAGCGCATTGTTTGACCAATCTTGCCAATCTTGACTACCACATTATATGAGAAGTTTGTTCGAAATCGTTTCAGAATTAGATATGGCTCCCATATATATGTTCGTCAGATTTTGGGTAATTTGCCATTTGTTGTCATTTATCAACCGTAGTTTTTACAGTTTGAACATATTTGCTAGCCGAGGTCCATCATAATTGGTTCAGAATTGGATATAGGTCCCACATTGTACTTATTGGGTAGGTGTAGGGTATTATACAGTCGGCACCGCCCGACTTTTACTGGTTTGCCTGTTAGGGCGAGATCATCAAATTTTAAAATTTTGATCTCGCCCTAACAGGCAAAAAAGACTTGAGGGATTAAAAGTTCGGCAGAGCCCAGCCAGGATTCGAACCTGGGACCACGGAGCAACAGCAAGAGCCATTGCCGTTGTCTTAGCGTTCGAAGGCATCAATACAACTTCCAACAGATGCACAGAATCATGTGTGGTATGGAAGAAAGTGTAAAATTTTCTATTTTTGGAGTACTAAATGCAAACCTAAGCTAATATGATTCTTTATAAGTCTCTAAGGGAACCCCTCGCTACACATAATTACCATTTCCTGTTTAAACTTGTAGACATGCCTAACATAACTAGGGCATGTCTAATTAAAAAATATTAATGAATTATTAATGGGTAAACTTTTGCGTCACAGACTAATAAAACAGGGAAACCATTTCAAAGAAGTCTTCCTATACACCTCCAACAGTTGTATGAATATTTTAAACACTTCCATAAAGATGGCAGACAGGTTTTCATTTTTATAGATTTATGAAGAAAAACGTTAAGGTCTGAGACAACAAATCCCCAAAGCATGATTGCAAGACAGTGCTATTTTGGGCAACATTTTAATAACGAATGTCTTATTATTTAATTAGAATAGTCGCAGGCATTGTCGAGAAAACCTTTTTCACAGAATTTCAAAAGAATTAATAGAACATTTCCATTAAGACAAAAAATTAATAACACATAACCACCTGAAGTCTATGTAACCATTAGGCTCAAGTTCAACATAGAATGGTGATAATATGATTAATGGTCTCTTTGAGCATTATTTTTCTTCAAACATTTTCCTATTTTAAAAAGCCACTTTAAAATGTATGCCAACATTTCTCATTTTCAGAGAAGTCACTTGGCTTCTTGCTTAACCATTTTACAAATTTAAGAAAAATCGATGTTTTTATATGACTTGCCAGGCACTTCATTGCCAACATCGCTTATGCATTTAACTTTTCCTAAATAAAAGCAAATATTCATTCATTTGACTTGCTTTTAGTCCCCTACCACCCCACACACACACACACACAAGTCCCCTGTGAGAAGGGAGAAGACTCGCACAAGTGAAAAAGTTAAGTGAAATATAACCCAAACATTGTTTGACTGATGACTGTCGAGAAAAGTAGAGAATTGCTGCGAAAAGTGCTAAATAACAAAAAAAAGTGTACTAAAAACATTGCAAACATTTGTGTACCAGTATGTGAACATGGGAAACATGCACAGTGGGCCGAAAATTATTAAAACAATTTTATGCAAATTACCAAAAAAAAAAAAATCAATGAAGCTTTATGCAATGATAATATTTTCTAATCTAACAAGTAAAAAGGCGTTAAATTCAGACTGGCCATGCAAACCACCTTTCGCTGAATTCCGGTGAAAAATGCATACCTTATGCCCCATAGCAGCTGTATCGAAAAATGCCCCGATTTGGACCAAATACTAATAAGTACAAGTCATTGTTCAATTGTGTATAACTAAATATTGGTCTTTTTAGCAGCTATATCTAAAAATAAACCGATCTGAACCTTATACGACATAGATATCGAAAAGCCTAACATAAGTCACTGTGTCAAATTTCAATGAAATCGGATTATAAATGCGCCTTTTATGGGGCAAGACTTTAAATCGAGATATCGGTCTACATGGCAGCTATATCCAAATCTAGACCGATTGTGGGCGAGTTGCAGAAAAATATCGAAGGGCCCAATACAACTCACTGTCTCAAATTTCAGCGATATCGGACAATAAATGCACTTTTTATGGCCCCAAAACCTAAAACTGAGAGATCGGTCTATATGGCAGCTATATCCTACTCTGATCTAAGACAACTCACTGTCCCCAATTTCAGCAAAATCGGATAATAAATGTGGCTTTTATGGGCCTAAGACCCTAACTCGTAGGATCGGTCTATATGGCAGCTATAACCAAATCTGGACCGATCCGGGCCAAATTAACAAAGGAAGTCGAAGGGCCTAATACAAATCGCTTTAACAAATTTCAGCGAAATCGGATAATAAATGTGTCTTTTATGGGCCTACGACCCTAAATCGGAGGATCGGTCTATATGGCAGCTATATCCAAATCTGAACCGATCTGGGCCAAATTGACGAAGGATGTTGAAGGGCCTTACGCAACTTACTGTCCCAAATTTCAGCAAAATCGGATAATAAATGTGTCTTTTATGGGCCTACGACCCTAAATCGGAGGATCGGTCTATATGGGAGCTATATCCAAATCTGAACCGATCTGGGCCAAATTGACGAAGGATGTTGAAGGGCCTTACGCAACTTACTGTCCCAAATTTCAGCAAAATCGGATAATAAATGTGGCGTTTATGGGCCTAAGACCCTAAATCGGAGGATCGGTCTATATGGCAGCTATATCCAAATCTGAACCGATCTGGGCCAAATTGACAAAGGATGTCGAAGGGCCTAACACAATTTACTGTTCCAAATTTCAGCAAATTCGAATAATAAATGTGGCTTTTATGGGCCTAAGACCCTAAATCGGAGGATCGGTCTATATGACAGCTATATCCAAATCTGGACTTATCTGGGCAAAATTGACAAATGATGTCGAAGGGCCTAAACCAACTCACTGTCTTAATTTTCATCAAAATCGGATAAAAAATGTGGCTTTTTTGGGCCTAAGACCCTAAATCGGCAGATCGGTCTATATGGGGGCTATATCAAGATATAGTCCAATATAGCCCATCTTCGAACTTAACCTGCTTATGGACAAAAAAAGAATCTGTGCAAAATGTCAGTCTAATAACTCTATGTTTGAAGACTGTAGCGTGATTTCAACAGACCGACGGACGGACATGGCTAGATCGTCTTAGATTTTTGCGCTGATCAAGAATATATATACTTTATAGGGTCGAAAATGGATATTTCGATGTGTTGCAAACGGAATGACAAAATGAATGCACCCCCATCCTTCGGTGGTGGGTATAAAAACATAAGAAAAGCCTTCCTGCCAAATTTTGAGAGAATCGGTCAACAAATGAGTCCAAATCTGATGAACCGATTTCTAGCAAACTTCTTAGCGCGGTCGTCAAAGAAAGCACCGTATTAAATTTTGCCAAGATTGATCAATAAATGCGCTTGCAGTGACCATAGAAGTGAAAATCGGTCGATTTATAAATGTGGCAACTATATCTTATTCTGGACCGATTTCTATGAAATTCACCAGTAAAGTCGAGAGTCATAAGAAAATTTTTTCGATATTTGAAAATCGGGCGATAAATGTATGTGGCAGCTATATCTTATTCTGGACCGATGAAATTCATCAGTAAAGTCGAAAGTCATAAGAAAATCCTTCCTGCCAAATTTCGAGAAAATCGGACAAACATATATATGGGAGCTATATCTGAATCTGAACCGATTTTTCCTTAACTTCGTCTCTAGGCCAAAAAACAGGTCTGTATCGAATTTAAAGACGATCGGATAACACTGCGACCTGTAGTTTGTACACAAATTAACATGGACAGACGTACATACAGACAGTTAGACGGACAGACGGACAGTCAGACAGAGCTAAATCGAACCAGGAAGTGATTCTGAGTCGATTGGTATGCTTATGAATGGGTCTATCTCGTTCTGGGTTTTACAAACAAATGCACTAAGTTATAAAACCCTGTACCACACTAGTGGTGTAGGGTATAACGACCACTTTTTCTTCCCACTGTTCCTCCTTCTAGTTAGTTAAGCTAAATTTAAAATAGCTCCTCTCATCATGGTATCTGTGTGTGTGTGTGTGTGTGTGTGAGTTTGTCGGAAAATGCACTTTCACATCTTAAGAAACAATTCAGTCGCAGTATATATAACGGTATCGTGAATAGCACATCTGATTCATCCACTCAATCATGCATTCATGCAGTCATGAATGAAGCCAGCACTCACTCACTCACTTCCATTTCCTCTCTCCCCTACTCCGCACTCCCCCATACACATACACTTTTTCTACTAAAATCCTTTAAAAGTGACTCTATGTGTGTTCACTGATGTTAAAATGTATTTCATTTCTATGTTCTTGGAGAACAGTTTTTTCTCTTTTTTTGTTCATTGCCCTTATCCTTTATCATGTTTCCCGCTTGGCGGCAAAGGGAGAGAGTGAGAGGGCTTTGTTGTTGTTGTTAAATAACATAAGTTATACGTTACAATTTGTGAACTGTTTAGCCTGGCCTCTTCTGGCTGCAAGCCTTCTTTGGTATACATCAGCGAGTCATCTTTGAAATTTATGCACTATATTTGATGTTGCGAAGCAAAGAAACAGCTAACCAACCACAAATGCATTTTCCTGTGGTGATGGTGGTGGTGGTGGTGGTGTTGGAGGTTGGTCTAAGAAGATAAATATTCACTTCGTTTTCACATACACTTCTATCCAAATGTCTGAGTGTCTTGTAGGGTCCAGAATACTTGCTGGAGTTGAAGTGTGTTGTATATCTAACAGAGTTGCCAAAACTTCGCATCAAGTTGAAGGTTTTTTATACCCTCCACTATGGGATGGGGGTATACTAATTTCGTCATTCTGTTTGTGACTACTCGAAATATTCGTCTGAGACCCCATAAAGTATATGAATTCTTGATCGTCATGACATCTTAAGTCGAACTAGCCATGTCCGCCCGTCCGTCCGTCTGTCTGTCGAAAGCATGCTAACTTTCGAAGGAGATAACCTAGCCGCTTGAAATTTTGCAAAACTACTTCTTATTAGTGTAGGTCAATTGGGATTGTAAATGGACCATATCGGTCCATGTTTTAATATAACTGCCATATAAACCGATCTTGGGCCTTGACTTTTTGAGCCTCTAGAAGGCGCAATTCTCGTCCAATTTCGAATTTTGCAATTAGGTTTATGGTATAACATCCAACAATTGCGCCAAGTATGGTTTAAATCGGTTGATAACCCAATATTGCTGCCATATAAACCAATCTGGGGTCTTGACTTCTTGAGCCACTAGATGGCGCAATTCTCGTCCAATTCGGCTGAAATTTCTTTCATAGTGTTTTGGTATCACATCCAACAACTGCGCCAAGTATGGTTCAAATCGGCCAATAATCTGATATAGCTGCCATATAAACCGATCTGGCGTCTTGACTTCTTGCGCCTCTAGAGGGCGCAGTTCTTATCCGATTTGAATGAAATTTTGCACGAAGTATTTTGGTATCACATCCAACAACTCAAATCGGCCAATAACCCGATATAGCTGCCATATAAACCGATCCTGGATTTTGACTTCTTCAGCCTCTAGAGGGCGCAATTCATATCCGATTTGAAAGAAATTTTGCACGAAGTATTTTGTTATGACATCCAATAACTGTGCCAAGTATGGTCCAAATCGGCCTATAACCTGATATAGCTGCCATATAAACCGATCTTGGGTTTTGACTTCTTCAGCCTCTAGAGGACGCAATTCTATTCCGATTTGAATGAAATTTTGCACGAAGTATTTTGTTATGACGTCCAATAACTGCGCCAAGTATGGTTCAAATCGGCCAATAACCTGATATAGGTGCCATATAAACCGATCATGGGTTATGACTTCTTCAGCCTCTAAGGGCGCAATTTTTATCCGATTTGATTGAAATTTCGCAAATAGTGTTTTAGTATCACTTCCAACAACTGTTTTCAGTATGGTTTAAATCGGTTCATAATCTGGTATAACTGTCATATAAACCGTTCTTGGATCTTGACTTCTTGAGCCAATAGAGCGCGCAATTCTCATCCGATTTGGCTGAAATTTTGCGTGTGGTGTTTTGTTATGACTTGCAATAACTGTGCTAAGTATGGCGCAGATCAGTACATAACCTGATATAGCTGCCATATAAACCGATCTGGGATCTTGACTTCTTGAGCTTTTAGAGGGCGCAATTCTCATCCGATTTGGCAGAAATTTTGTACAACGGCTTCTCCAATGACCTTCAATATACTTACTTAATATGGTCTGAATCGATCAATAGCTTGATACAGCTCCAATATAAACCTATCTCCCGATTTTGCTTCTTGAGCCCCTACAAGGCGCAATTCTTATCCGAATGACTTCTATGGGTTGCCCAAAAAGTAATTGCGGATTTTTCATATAGTCGGCGTTGACAAATTTTTTCACAGCTTGTAACTCTGTAATTGCATTCTTTCTTCTGTCAGTTATCAGCTGTTACTTTTAGCTTGCTTTAGAAAAAAAGTGTAAAAAAGTATATTTGATTAAAGTTCATTCTAAGTTTTATTAAAAATGCATTTACTTTCTTTTAAAAAATCCGCAATTACTTTTTGGGCAACCCTACGATGTTCAGCATTCATTTATGGTCCGAATCGGATTATAACTTGATATAGCTCCAATGGCATAACAGTTCTTATTCAGTATTCTTGGTTTGCTTAAAAAGAGATACCGCGCAAAGAACTCGACAAATGCGATCCATGGTGGAGGGTATATAAGATTCGCCCCGACCGAACTTAACACTCTCTTACTTGTTTAATATTTAATTTGAGATAAAATTTTTATTAAAGAAAAAGCTGGCAACTACTTATCACATTTTACCCATTTTAAGTTGATTTCTTTTGGAATGTGAATATGGCAACTCTTGTTCGTTTTCCTCACCCACCCCCTTAGCAGTCTGTTTCCAAGTAATGTTATTGCAAGACAAATGAATTGTTATTTTCCTCCAAACAAATGGTTTTGTTATTAACTCTGAGTGGTGCATAAAAGCAGTGCTGGTTTTGGCATACCCATCACCAGCCGTTGGCAAGATCTGTCTGCCTATTCGTATGCATATCCCTGCTTAGGCAGTGGCAATGGGAGCGGCAACGCCAACAACAACGGCAGCAGCTGCAAACTCACTCAAGTGAATCTGACTCCTTGGTTATTTCATCCAATTACGGGCGCAAAGCGAAAGAGCAAATATGGAAAATCATCTCGTTATGGAGTTCCACAACTGAATAAGAATGGCAATATTTACGAATGAAAGTAACATCCAAATTGAAATGTATTCCCAGAAATGCCTCACAAATCATTCTGCATCCGGATTTGTGTGCATTGCATTTCAAGACAACTTTTTGGGCAAACAACATTTCCGAAAATTGAAAAGTGTTTATTAGATTTAAATGTAATTCGGCAGGCATTTCAAAGATTATCTAAACACTAACGAGCTTTTTAGCAGAAATTAAATTTTCTAAGAAAAATTAAGTGAAACTTTTTGTCTAAGTTTGAAATAACAAAAATAACACTGATGGGATTATTTAAAAATTTAAACAAGCAAATAAATGCTTAAGCTCACCATTTTAATCGTCCAGTATTTTAAAAAATCAGTTCAAGTTCTTACCTGAAATAAAAAAAGAAAAAATTATGAATATACAATCATTATCATTATCATTACTCTTAAGAAAAATTCTAAGTCTAAGTCATGTGATAGGTACCTAAGATTGTGTTCTGCTTGAAACGGCATGGAAATAACTCATTCTAGGGGTTCAAGAGGGTTTAAAACTAGCCTTAGTCGCAACCGCTAAAGCGTTGAGATATACTCCGCAGGCAGGTTTGGAGACTAAGTGATGGTACATTCGGATCAGTGCCGCCTAAGTTGCACTGTTGGAGTTCCGTATGTTCTAAGAGAGTCGGGTATGGTCACAGTTTCATGGTTGATACTTTGGATCCGGAGGAAAGATTGAAAAAGGTCCCAGGCTGGTCTTTTGGTAGCTATATCCAAATATACACCGATCTGGGCCACATCGATACGATACGGATGTCGAAAAGTCTAACATAAGTCACTGTTTCAAATTTCAGCGAAATCGGATTATAAATGCGCCTTTTATGGGGCCAAGACTTTAAATCGAGAGATCGGTTTTTATGGCAGCTATATGCAAATCTTGTTCGATCTAGACCAAATTGCAGAAATTACCTGAACTCTTTGTCCCAAATTTCTGCAACATCGGACAATAAATGCGCTTTTTATGGCCCCAAAACCTATAACCGAGAGATCGGTCTATATGGCAGCTATATCCAAATCTGAATCGATATGAGCCATATTGACGGAGGATGCCGAAGGGCCTAACACAACTTACTGTCCCAAATTTCAGCAAAATCGGATAATAAATGTGGCTTTTATGGGCCTAAGACCCTAAATCGGAGGATCGGTCTATATGACAGCTATATCCAAATCGTGACCAATCTTGGCTAAAGGGTGTCGAAGGGCCTAACTTAACTCACAATACCAAGTTTTGACAAAGTCGGACAATAAACGAGCCTTTTATGAGCCCAAGACCTTAAATCGAGAGATCGGTCTATATCGCAGCTATATCCAAATCTGGAACGATCAAGACCAAATTGCAGAAGTATATCGAGTGGCCTAACACAACTCACTGTCCCAAATTTCAGCAAAATTGGATGATAAATGTGGTTTTTATGGGTCTAAGACCCTAAATCGAGAGATCAGTCTATATGGCAGCTATATCCAAATCTGGACCGATCAGAGATAGATGTCCGGTTTCAGCAAAACCGGATAATAAATGTGGCTTTTATTGGCCTAAGACCCTAAATCGGTGGATCGGTCTATATGGCAGCTGTATTCAAATCTGAACCGATCTGGGACAAAGTAAAGAAGGATATCCAGGGGCCTAAAACAATTCACAGTCCCATACTTGGCGACATCAGATAATAAATGTGTTTAAATCGAGAGATCGGTGCATATGGCATCTATATCCAAATCTGGACCAATCTGGGCCAAATCGAAGAGGGATGTCGAAAGGCCCAACACATCGCAATGTCCGAAATTTCGGAGAAATCGGACAATAAATGCGCCTTTTACGAGTCCAAGTCCTAAAATCAAGAGATCGGTCTATATGGCTGCTACAGGGTGGCTGATGAAAGCCGCTACCAAAAAAAAATGTAATAACTTTTTTTCTATTTAATAATAATAATTTAATAATTAATTTAATTAATTAATTAATTAATTTAATTAATAATAATTTAATAATTAATTTAATAATTTAATTTAACATGAATAAAAGAAAAATGTATTCCATACACCGAAAACAAAATGTAGCAATATTCATCATTGTAGCAATATTCATCAGCCACCCTGTATATCCAAATCCATAAGCCCAAATGAGGGATCTAGGCTTTGTATTTTGAGAACTCGAGAACTTCTTTTTAATAAGCGCTCGGACTAACTATCTCTTCTCAAATAACATATTTTTATACCCACCACCGACGGATATGGGTATATTCATTTTGTCATTCCGTTTGCAACACATCGAAATATCCATTTCCGACCCTATAAAGTATATATATTCTTGATCAGCGTAAAAATCTAAGACGATCTAGACATGTCCGTCCGTCTGTCCGTCGGTCTGTTGAAATCACGCTACAGTCTTCAAAAATAGAGATATTGAGCCGAATTTTTGCACAGATTCCTTTTTTGTCCATAAGCAGGTTAAATTCGAAGATGGGCTATATCGGACTATATCTTAATATAGCCCCCATATAGACCGATCCGCCGATTTAGGGTCTTAAGCCAATAAAAGCCACATTTATTATCCGATTTTACTGAAATTTGGGACAGTGAGTTGTGTTAGGCCTTTCGATATCCTCCGTCAATTTGGCTCCAATCGGTTCAGATTTAGATATAGCTGCCATATAGACCGATCCTCCGATTTAGTGTCTTAGGCCCATAAAAGCCACATTTATTATCCGATTTGGATGAAATTTGGGACAGTGAGTTGTGTTAGGCCCTTCGACATCCTCCGTCAATATGGCTCATATCGGTTCAGATTTGGATATAGCTGCCATATAGACCGATCCTCCGATTTAGGGTCATAGGCCCATAAAAGCTACATTTATTATCCGATTTTGCTGAAATTTGGGACAGTACGTTGTCTTAAGCCCTTCGACATTCGCCGTCAATATGGCTTAGATCGGTTCAGATTTGGATATAGCTGCCATATAGACCGATCCTCCAATTTAGGGTCTAAGGCCCATAAAAGCCACATTTATTATCCAGTTTTGCGGAAATTTGGGACAGTGAGTTATGTTATCCCCTTCAACATCCTCCGTCAATTTGGCTGAAATCGGTCCAGATTTGGATATAGCTGCCATATAGTCCGATCATTTATTGTCTGATGTTGCCGAAATTTGGGACAAAGAGTTAAGTTAAGCCCCTCCACATATTTCTGCAATTTGGTCTAGATCGATCAGGATTTGCATATAGATGCCATATAGACCGATCTCTGGTTTTAAAGTCTTGGCCCCATAAAAGGAGCTTTTTTAATCCAATTGCACTGAAATTTGACACACTGACTTATAAAGGGTGATTTTTTTGAGGTTAGGATTTTCATGCATTAGTATTTGACAGATCACGTGGGATTTCAGACATGGTGTCAAAGAGAAAGATGCTCAGTATGCTTTGACATTTCATCATGAATAGACTTACTAACGAGCAACGCTTGCAAATCATTGAATTTTATTACCAAAATCAGTGTTCGGTTCGAAATGTGTTCAAATTTTGACAAATTTTGTTCAGCGATGAGGCTCATTTCTGGTTGAATGGCTACGTAAATAAGCAAAATTGCCGCATTTGGAGTGAAGAGCAACCAGAAGCCGTTCAAGAACTGCCCATGCATCCCGAAAAATGCACTGTTTGGTGTGTTTTGTACGCTGGTGGAATCATTGGACCGTATTTTGTCAAAGAAGCTGTTGGACGCAACGTTACGGTGAATGAACACATTTCGAACCGAACACTGATTTTGGTAATAAAATTCAATGATTTGCAAGCGTTGCTCGTTAGTAAGTCTATTCATGATGAAATGTCAAAGCATACTGAGCATCTTTCTCTTTGACACCATGTCTGAAATCCCACGTGATCTGTCAAATACTAATGTATGAAAATCCTAACCTCAAAAAAATCACCCTTTTGATGCCATATAGACCGATCTCTGGTTTTAAAGTCTTGGCCCCATAAAAGGAGCTTTTTTAATCTAATTGCACTGAAATTTGACACACTGACTTATTTTATGTTTTTCGACATCCGTGTCGTATATGGTTCAATTCGGTTTATTTTTAGATATACCTACTAAAAAGACCAATATTTTGTTATATACAATTGAACAATGACTTTTTCTTATTAGTATTTGGTCCAAATCGGAACATATATTGATATAGCTATATATATATATATATATATATAGGTATGAGTTTTGCACCAGATTTTGACGAAAGGTGGTTTACATATATATCCGAGGTGGTGGGTATCGAAAGTTCGGCCCGGCCGAACTTAACGCCTTTTTACTTGTTTCCAGTTGTTTTGATTCTATCCCACTGTGTGCGACCGAAGCATGATAAATGAAATGCTTGCATTCGTCAAGAAGTCACGTAGCAATATCAGGATATGAACTGATTCAGACCATATTTGGTACGTTGGCTCTAGGTGCTTTATATTGTAGGACCACCTTATATGATCTTTATATGATGACCAGATCTGAACCGAAATGGTTCATTTCCAAAGCCCAAAGACAGACAATGATTGGAAGTATTTGTGTAAAATCTCGACATACAGACGAACAGACAGACAGATAGACGGACAGACAGGCGGACAGACAAACAGACAGACAGACAAACAGACAGACAGACAGACTTACAAACAGACACACAAAAAGCCAGACAGATAGACAGACAGACAGCCACACAGATAGACAGACAGACAGCAGACAGGCGGACATACAGATGGACAGACAGACGGACGGTTAGACGGATAGACAGACAGACAGACCGACAAACAGACGGACAAACAGACGAACAGACAGACGCACAGACAGTCGAACAGACAGACAGACAAACGGACAGACAGACAAACGGACAGACAGACGGACAGAAAGATGGACAGACTGACAGAGGAACAGAAAGACGGACAGACAGACGGAAGGATAGACAGACAGACGGACAGAATGACAAACTGCAGATCAATATTTCTAGGTGATACTTTAGTATACCCTCCTTCCTATAATGGTGAGTATTCTTAATGTGCGAATTTTCAGCCCAATAACTTCATCTGTATACCAACCACCATAGGAAGGTGGTATACTAATCTAGTCGTTGCTTTTATAACACCTCGAAATATTAACCTATTTAATTGCTTTAATATACATTTTTGTTGGTCTTAACATTCTGAGTCGATCTAGCCATGTCCGTCCGTCCGTCCGTCCATCTGTCGAAATCACAATAGCGTTCGAATGAATAAGGATATCCGCTTGCAATTTTGCACAGATACTTCTTTTCGATGTAGGTCGCTGGGGACTACAAATGCGCCTTGTCGGTTCAGTTTGGGATTTAGCCCCCATATAAACCGATCCCCGAATATGACTTCTTGAGATCATAGAAGCCTCAATTTTCATCCGATGTAGCTGAAATTTGGCACAGAAACTTCCGTTTTGACTTCAAGCATCAAGTCCAAGTATGATCGAATCGGTTTATAACCTGATATAGCCCCCATATAAATTGATCCCCAGATTTGACTTCTTGAGAATCCAGGGGTCTAAATTTTCACCTGATTTGGCTGAAATTTGGCACAAAGATTTTTGCTATGACTATTAGCGTCCGACCGAGGTATGACTCGAATCAGTCTTTATGCCCTTTAAGTACCGATATGACTTCAGACCAGCCACAATGACTTGAGACCAAAAGCAACCAATTCCCAATTTGAGTGTTTTAAAAAATTCAAACACAAACTGGGTTAATAAAGGCAATTTTTTAGTGTCTGTCCGTCCGTCTGAGGTAATCACGCTACAGACTTCAACAAGTAAAACGTGATAAATTCGGCCGGCCCAAACCTTGGGTACTCCATGGAGGTGGGTAACTAAGATTGGGCCCGGCCAAATTTATCACGTTTTACTTGTTGAAGTCTGTAGCGTTATTATCTCAGACGGACGGACAGACATACGGACATGGTTAGATCATCTTAAAATTTAACTTTGCAGCTGGCAGAAGGTCGAAAAAAGATGTTTAGATATGTTACAAACGGAATAACAAAATTAATACACCCCCATCATTCAATGGGGGTAAAAATAGATATATTTTGGTATCATAATAGGTATAGTAATTACCCGATTAGCTCAATTTGCATTGATGTATTAACACCCTCGAGACATTTTTGTCTAGTATGTTTGATATGACATAAGGAATTTGAAACATGTGCGCCGAGTAATTATTTATATTTAAAGCAAATTGTCCTGACCTTTAAAACTTTTTTCTCTTTATCTCATCACAACTGACTTACGGATATTCTCAATTTTCCCCCAGTCCTCTATTGTGCTCTTTTAGTGAATGATATACAATTAACCTTCTTAACAGCATACTTAATTACATTTCATTTATAATTCTTCCATTGCAGAAAAGGTTCATTTGGTAGAAATTAGTTCTTTGTGTGGCATCAAATGCATTGAATACATATTCCGCCAAGCGAACAAGCCAAACTATATACAATATATATAAAGAACAGCTATAAAATATTCTTTAATTAAAAAATCCGCTCCACACTTTAAAAAAGGCACTTTCATTTGTTGCCATAGCGGCAAGAGCAGCAGCGTCAACAGTCGTGCCCATGAAAGAAATTCCTTAATAAACTATCGTCACATATCATGGGGTAACTGTGTGTGTGTGTGTGTGTTTGTATGAGAGGTGTGTTATCGGTGTGGTTGTGGTGGTAATGGTGTAAGTATAGGTGACGGTTCTGATGGTCTGACTGTTGCCACATTGGCATAACCACAACCACACAGAGTCATTCACTGATGAAGCTGCTTATTAAGTCAAGGACATTTTTTATGGGCTCTCTCTCTCCCTCTTTCGCTTTGCGCCTCTTTGTGTGAATCTTTAATCTGTGCCCACACATACGCAATGTTATACGGACAGATATGACCCTCATATCAACAGACACAACTAAAATAACTCTGGCAAACATAATTTTTTTAACATTTTTACTTTGTTTTTTTGCACCCCACAGCACTACGAAGATAGAGGGTATTTTAACTTAAGCCAATGGTTGGTAAGGGGTGGTTAGAGTAAATGAAGCTTTCTGACCATCGTGATAACATATTAAAGTTCTGAACCGACATCCTAGTCAATACTGGTATTACGTATGTGGATTCCAATAGTTTGAAACTGATGCCCTACGCCTACCTTAGAGCTATTCTTCATTCTTTACACCGTTTTCCCTTTAAACAACCTGACAATGTATGTGTCAAAAGGGCATATCAAAGTCAGTTTTGCCTTCAACTCTTGCCCCTACCTACTTGCTTTGCTGCTCAACTTCCCCCATGCCAAACACTTGTATGATGGTTTTTGTAGGCCCCCTCCATTCTTCTATTTTGAGTGCGTTTGTATGAGTGTGCGGTCACATGCAAACTGCAATGTCAACTTAACGTTCGTTGGCTGTGTCGGTGTCCTCTTGGCAAAGACCTGTCGGCCTTTATGGCGGCCTGACTGCCATTACGCCTGCATTGAAGGTTGTTATGTGGGAGTGTTTATGTATGTGTGAAAGAGAATTTTCTCATTTGATGCTGCGAATACGATTAACAAAAACATAAAAGCAAAAATGCCAGCAACAACAAAAAACCAGACTTTATATAAAAACAGTTGGGAAAAACTTTTCTTGAGGTCTCGTAAATGCGGGTTACAAAACTAAATTCACTCACACAACGTTGTGACATTAAACGACAACGTTTAACAAATTTTGAGTCTCTTTTTCGAAAAAGGATATTTCCTCTGTGAAGTACGGAAGGATCTATGGCACAAGCAGTAGCGGCACTTTGGAAAAGCGTAACGTCGCAAGGCAATGTGGGTCAGATATAAAGAAAAAAAAAAACACAAATCTCTTGAATTTGTGATAAAACCAAAAGTCTGGCCTTAACCGCTGACTTTATAAAACAATTGCACAGTGGATTGTGGGACTTAAAGCTATTAAAGAGTGAGAACTAAAATCGTTTCAAATAATTTTTAACTGAATACAATGGGAAGGGACAAAAAGCAAAATGGGTTAAAAAGCTAGCAGTGCAAAATAGGTTTTCCGCTTAATCTTCACGTTAATAGTCAGTCGTATTGTCTCCGTAGCGCAAATGGTGAGATTAGTAGATGAACTTAATGAGCCTTTACGAACCAACCCTAGAATCCCGGACCAAACCAAGCATAGCTGTGGTAAACGATCCAATCTCGCAGCAACTTGCAGCGACAAATGACAACTTGCAGAAGACAAATAGAGAAGAGTTAGGTTTCGATGGACAGCAGATACCGCATTCCATAGAAAATAGATGCCGGCAAACAGCTTGGTCAGCACCCAGAGAGAGATAAGGCGAAAAGCAAAAGCCTGAGGAAGGAAGGTAATCTTCCAGTCGTGTGGTCCACCGCCATTTCTGAGCTGAAGACATATCAAACCATCACAAGCTACTGGGCCTCAGGGATTCGATGTTGAATTTATTTGATATATTGGGTTGCCCAAAAAGTAATTGCGGATTATTAAAAGAATGTAAATGCATTTTTAATAAAACCTAGAAAGAACTTTAATCAACCCAATACATACCTAGCGTATGCCACAGTAGCGCAGAGGTTAGCATGTCCGCTTATGACGCTGAACGCCTGGGTTCGAATCCTGACGAGACTATCAGAAAAAAATTTTCATCGGTGGTTTTTCCCTCCTTATGCTGGCAACATTTGTGAGGTACTGTGCCATGTAAAACTTCTTCCCAAAGAGGTGTCACACATCGGCACGTCGTTCGAACTCGGGTATAAAAAGGAGGCCCCTTACCATTGAGCTTAAAACTTGAATCGGACTGCACTCATTGATATGTGAGAAGTTTGCCCCTGTCCCTTAGTGGAATGTGGGCAAATATCCTTCTTAATTCCGATGAAAACAGAGATATGAACAAGTAAGAGCGTGCTAAGTTCGGCCGGGCCGAATCTTATATACCCTCCACCCTGGATCGCATTTGTCGAGTTCTTTTCCCGGCATCTCTTCTTAGGCAAAAAAGGATATAAGAAAAGATTTGCTCTGCTAATAGAGCGATATCAAGATATAGTTCGGTTTGGACCACAATTAAATTATATGTTGGAGACCTGGGTAAAATGTCAGCCAATTCGAATAAGAATTACGCCCTTTGGGGGCTCAAGAAGTAAAATATAGAGATCGATTCAAATGGGACCTGTATCGGGCCATAGACCGATTCAGACCATAATAAACACGTATGTTGATGGTCATGAGAGGATCCGTCGTACAAAATTTCAATTAAATCGGATAATAATTGCGAGCTCTAGAGGCTCAAGAAGTCAAGACCCCAGATCGCTTTATATGGCAGCTATATCAGTTTATTGACCGATTTAAAGCATACTTTGCACAACTGTTGGATATCATAACAAAATACTTCGTGCAAAATTTCATTCCAATCGGATAAGAATTGCGTCCTCTAGAGGCTCAAGAAGTCAAGACCCAATATCGGTTTATATGACAGCTATTTCAGGTTATGGACCGATTTGAACCATATTTGGTACTGTTGTTGGATATCATAGCAAAACACGTCGTGCAAAATTTCATTCCAATCGGATAAGAATTGCGACCTCTAGAGGCTCAAGAAGTCAAGAAGTCAAGACCCAAGATCGGTTTATATGGCAGCTATATCAAAACATTGATCGATTTAAACCATAACTAGCTCAGTTGTTGGAAGTGATACCAAAACACCACGTGCAAAATTAAAGTCAAATCGAAGGGGAATTTCGCCCTCTAGTGGCACAAGAAATCAAGACCCAAGATAGGTTTAAATGGCAGCTACATCAGGTTATATACCGATTTGAACCTATTTCAGCACAAGTGTTTGATATCATAACAAAACACGTCGTGCCAAATTTCATTCCAATAAGATAAGAATTGCGCCCTCTAGCGGCGAACATGGACCGATGTAAACAATACTAAGCGTAGTTGTTGGAAGTGATACCAAAACACCACTCAAAACATGGACCAATATGGCCCATTTACAATACAATCCCAATCCCGAACTATTCTAATAAAAAGTATTTGTGCAAAATTTCAAGCGGCTAGCATTACTCTTTGGAAAGTTAGCGTGCTTCCGACAGACAGACGGACTGACGGACGGATGGACGGACGGACGGATGGACGGACGGACGGATGGACGGACGGACGGATGGACGGACGGACGGACGGATGGACGGACGGACGGATGGACGGACGGACGGATGGACGGACGGACGGATGGACGGACGGACGGATGGACGGACGGACGGATGGAGGGACGGACGGACGGACAGACAGACGGACGGACAGACAGACGGACGGACAGACAGACGGACGGACGGACGGACAGACGGATGGACGGACGGACAGACGGATGGACGGAAAAACGGACGGACAGACGGACGGACAGACGGACGGACGGATGGACAGACGGATGGACAGACGGACAGACGGACGGACAGACGGACGGACAGATGGACGGACAGACGGATGGACAGACGGACGGACAGACGGACGGACAGACGGACGGACAGACGGACGGACAGACGGACGGACATGGCTAGATCGACATAAAATGTCACGACGATCAAGAATATATATACTTTATGGGGTCTCAGACGAGTATTTCGAGTAGTTACAAACAGAATGACGAAATTAGTATACCCCCATCCTATGGTGGAGGGTATAAAAATTCATAGTCAACTATTGAATCTATTCTCAAATATTGATTCTATTTTCAATTAAATTTTTAATTGAAGTTTTTTAACGATTTTTTGTTGTTGTTGTAGCTGTTGTAAGACATAACTAGCGACATTTAAGTTAAATTTTTAAGATAAAGCCCAAACGGCTAGGTGTGACTGACGGTCGCAAACTGGTAGCTGTCTGCACTCCAAGATTATTTGTCCCAATCTAAACTTGAAGCGATTTATCGTTTTGTTCTCTAAAGCTTGAACAGAAGTCCTTACGTGTCAGATTGGAAAACAAAGATTTCTCTAGAATTGACTCTGTGAACACGTCGAAGAAACTTTAGAACATGTCCGGTTTGAGGGTCCTGCATTGGAAAGCATATGTAGAATTACTTTAGTTACTCGTTTCTTTGAAAACTTATCCGTATTAGCATTAGGCATTTTAAAGCGTCGCAAGCTATTAGCGTTTTTAAAAACTACATAACACTGAAACTGGTTTAATGGCATGAACAAAAAGACATCCTCAATATGATGATCCTTTAGTTTAAGGTATAATGAAACAAAATATCTAAAAAAGACTGGCATTATATCCAAACCTATAGTTAAAGCAAGCAAATGTTTGGGGATTTTTAATTGCTTCGTAGTTGTTCTACAACACTGTGTTTATTCTTTTTCAAAAATTACTCACACAACAACGGGTGATGAGTGCTACATGAAAAAAGAAAACTGAAAACAAAAACGCCAAAATGAGTCACACAAAAATGTGGAAAATTGTATTTGCTTATCCGTGAAAGTGCTTTTTTTTCTCAGTTTTATTTACTTATCCCTCGCTCGCATCCTTTAACTAAGCCAAAGTGTAAGTGTGTGTTGCATGCATGTAGATGAGTGGGAGTGGTGAAGAGCACAGTCGGCAAGAGATTTCCACAACTGTGTGAGAGTATGTGGATGAGGGAGGTGGCGAGCTGTTGCGGCGGTTACGAAAAATATTTTGAGGGTATCTGAGAAATGCCTTTTTTGTTATCTGTTAATTAAAGCATGAAAAATGTTTAACATTTATTTATTTTCCCCAAAGTTGATGTTGTTGTTGTTGCTGCTGCTGCTGTTGTTGTTATTATTATGCTGTGTGCTGCTGTGGCTGTTGTTGGCGTTTTACTTTTTTCAGATTTTTTTTTTGGTTTTTTCCTTCGATGGTCGTTATAAAATGTTTGAGTAATTTTTTTTGTTTGGAACCTTCTTTTTCTTTGTTTTTTTTTTTTGGTTGTTTGTTATCCTTGGCAAGGATAACATCAATGCTGTTAGCTGTATGGCCCGTGATGCTGTTGCTTTATGTCAGATTTAAATAATTTAATACTTTACAGTTTTTTTTCTTTGTTTTAAGGGCGCTCAATGCTTAGCAAAGACATTGAAAGAGAAAGTGGACCAAAAAACAGTCACAAGACAAAAGAAGCAACAAAGCAGGGCAGCAGGGTAGCATTGAGGCTGTTAAAGCAACAGCAATCTTAAGAAATGTGTAAAGTGTAATTTAATATTTTCATAAGAATTTCTTTGCTGCTTTTAAGCTAATTACAAAAATTAATTTTATCAAAAAAACGAAACTCTGCCAAAAGATAACGACAACAGCAACGGCAACGGCAACGCTTGAAAGATAATACTTTTCCGCAGAGCTGGTGCTTTTGACAGATGAGACCCAGTTGTTAGGCCGCAGATAATGAAGCACACCCCTCCTCCTTCCCTTGTTCTTACTTTCCTCTGTGTTGCCAAAAAAAATCAGCCACCATTCCATCAGCCACAATTGTGGCTGATGTTTTGGGCACTTGTCGAAGAATATTTTCGCATAAATCATATGCTGCTGCTAATGCCGCAATGTCGGTGCCGTGTTGCAAGTGCTGTAATTCGATGTTTTTCTCACGTTTATACTTTTTGTCATTTTATTAACATTATCCCTCTTTTCCCCATTTGGGGAGCAACAACAGCAACAGCAACAGCAGAGGCAGCAGTGTAGAGTAAAGTGGAATGGAGTGGATTTATTATTATGATTTCCTTGGTCGCTCTCTATGTCAGTCTGTCTGTCTGTTGAATGATGTTAAAGTATTCCCTAGGGCACTTGAAAGTTACCATGGAGCTCAAAGTAAAAAAAAAAAACCTGCAGAAAGGTCTTTCAAATGAAATAAGCAAAGAAAACAAGATTGTATAAAGAACATTAATTTAAAGCTGGATTCTTGAAGAGATGAATTCTAAACATGAAATATGCCAATAAAGCAAAAAGGATACAAAACTTTTGCATTTTTCTAAATAAATTCATTAAAACAAATGTAATTTATGATGCACAGTGGGTATGAAATTAAAAAAATTTAATTAATAAAAAAATAAGTAAAAAGGTTAAATATAGTCCAATCTGTACCACATTTGGGTAGGATGTTGAGAGGCTTAAAACTGCCCACAATTCCAAATTTCAACGAAATCGGATAAAAAAAATAAAGCTTTTATGGGCTTCCGACCCTTTATCGGGAGATCGGTCTATATGGCAGCCATATTTAAATATAGTCCGATCTGAACCATATTTGGTTCAGATATCAGGAGGCTTAAACTAACCCACTGTTATGAATTTCATCGAAATCGGTTAAAAAATAAAGCTTTTATGGGCATCAGACCCTTTATCTGGAGATCGGTGTATATGGCAGCTATATCTAAAAATAGTCCGATCTGCAGCACATTTGGGTCGGATGTTGAGAGGCTTAAAACTGCGTACAATTCCAAATTTCAGCGAAATCGGACAGAAAATAAAGCTTTTATAGGCTTCAGACCCTTTATCGGGATATCGGTCTATATGGCAGCCATATCTAAATATAGTCCGATCTGAACCATATTTGGTTCAGATATCAGGAGGCTTAAAGTAACTCACTGTTGCAAATTTCAGTAAAATCGATTAAAAAATAAAGCTTTTATGGGCTTCAGACCCTTTATCGGCAGATCGGTCTATATGGCAGCTATATCCAAATCTGGACCGATCTGAGTCATATTACTGAAGTATGTTGAAGAGCTTAACTTATCTCACCGTCCCAAATTTCAGCAAAATCGGATAATAAATGGGAATTTCATGGACCTTTAGTCTTAAATCGAGAGATCGGTCTATATGGCAGCTATATCCAGATCTGAACCGATCTGGGCCAAATTGAAGAAAGATGTCAAGTGACCTAACCCAACTCACTGTCACAAATTTTAACAAAATCGGATAATAAATGTGGCTTTTATGGATCTAGGACCCTAAATCGGCGGATCGGTCTATATGCCAGCTTTATCCAAAACTGGACTGGTCTGGGCCAAATTGAAGACGGATGTCAAAGGGCCTAACACAACTCAAAGCAAATAAGAACGGTCTACAGTCTTGCAATGTCGGCCTTTTAATGGTGTAGGATACACCGTATTGGATATGCAGGCTAAATTTGAAATGAAGAATTTCAAACAAAATCCGTTCATATTGCGCGAGTCATAGAAAAAATTGCTGTTCAAAATTTTGAAAAGATCAGCTGATAAATTGGGAGATATAGCCCTGTACCACAGTAGTGGTGTAGGGTATTTTAATACCCTATACCACAGTAGTGGTGTAGGGTATTTTAACACCCTGTACCACAGTAGTGGTGTAGGGGATAATCAGATCAAACTATACAGATATAGCTATCATAATGACCTATCATCTAATTTGATATCTTAATCCCATAAAAAGCGAATTTCTTGCCTGATTTTGCTTGTATATGAATTCTCGGGACCTGAATAAAATATGATCGAGACCATTCCCCATTTAGATATAACCATGGATATCCACGTTTTTACTAGTTTATTTTTGAACGACCACCATGGCGATTTACAACGCCACCAGTATCATTTACGTGATTTATAGTGCGATACACATACATTTTGTTCACTTAAAGGTGTTTGAGTTTGCCAACCATAGCCGGTTGTGATTTTCCAGCCAAATGTAATGCTATCACACCTTTACGCTTGAACTTCATTACGAATATCCATATTGGATATTTTATTTGAGGTCTACATATGTGTGCAAAATTCCATCAAAATCGGTTCAGATTTAGATATAGCTCACATATATATCTTTCATCCGATATGGCTTTTAAGGCTGCAGAAGTCACAATTTTCGTCCAATCTTTACAAAATTCGGCATTGGATATTCTATTTAAGGTCTACATATGTGTGGAAAATTTCATCAAAATCGGTTCAGAATTAGATATAGCTCCCATATATATCTTCCATCCGATTTGGCCTTTTGAGGCTGTAGAAGCCACAATTTTTTTTACCGATCTTTACAAAATTTTGCATGAGGTGCTTTATTTGACGTCTCCATATGTGTGCAAAATTTCATCAAAATCGGTTTAGATTTAGATATAGCTCCCATATATATCGTTCATCCGGTATGGCCTTTTAAGGCTGTAGGATCCACAATTTTCTTCCGAATTTGCATGAGACGTTTAAATTAACGTCTATATACGTGCGCAAGATTTCATTTAAATCAGTCCTTATTTGGATATAACTCCAATGTTTATATTTCATCCGATATGGACTTTTAAGGCAGTCAAGTCCACAGTTTTGGGCACATCTCTACAATATAGGGCGTGAGATGTTCTCTTTATGTCCCAGTATGTGTCATTAAAATTGGCACAGGTTTCGATATTTTGGGTTGCCCAAAAAGTAATTGCGGATTTTTCATATAGTCGGCGTTGACAAATTTTTTCACAGCTTGTGACTCTGTAATTGCATTCTTTCTTCTGTCAGTTATCAGCTGTTACTTTTAGTTTGCTTTATAAAAAAAGTGTAAAAAAAGTATATTTGATTAAAGTTCATTCTAAGTTTTATTAAAAATGCATTTACTTTCTTTCAAAAAGTCCGCACTTACTTTTTGGGCAACCATAACTCCCATATAATCTTGTATCCGATATGGTCTTTTAAAGATGTGGAAATCCAAATCTTTTGTCCTATGGTAGGTTCTAAATTGCTATTACAATTGGTATCCAAATTAAAGTCTGACTAGATTTCGAGATGACTTCTGCATATAAAAAGTACTGCATACACTAGGGGGTGTAGGGTATTATATAGTCGGCACCGCCCGACTTTTGTCATTCCTTACTGGTCTTCTCTTCAAAACTAATGATTTTCCATCACATTTAACTTGCAGTCCTGCTTCATACAAAGATCTTTGAGTATCTGCTCCTTCCTTCTTTCTCTCTCTCTCTATCTCTCTCTCCACCTACCACAAAACATATGTTAATAAGAGTTCATGTAAGTACAAGCTCATTTCCTTCGACTTTTGCCTTGCCTATCATGCTTTTGGTTTAAAACACTGTCCCAATTATTATTCCTGAAGCCAAATACATTAAAAGCCTTTCTACAACCAAACCAATTAGAAATATTTACCTTTTATTATGAATATTTGCAATGTTATAAAGTTTCAAAAATTAATTTTCCAATATTGTTTAACTTATTTGCATTTGATTTTAAGACACCTTGTATTTATCTGTTTTGGGCATACTTCAAATCCTTCATCGCAATTGGGGATTTAATTTATTTGAGTAATTCTTCATGCCCAACGATAAACTTGTGTGGGTGTGTATTTGATCATTGTTGATTGCCAACAGCAACCTGCTACCAGCAACCAGCCCAAGCTTTAGACATTAGACAATTAATATGTGTGTTTTTGACACAATATTTATTAATAAACTTCTTAAAAGGCTACACACATCTGTTGCCATAAGACAAAACAAAGAATAACAACAGCACCAACAACAACAACAGCAACAACAACAACAACAACAAGGGAAAAAATTAAATGCTCTCATTATATAAGAACTTTGCAAACAGAGTAGAACAAATCAATTTAGGAAAGCAGCATGCCATCAAACACCCATTAGGGGGATAGTTGGGGAATATGATATTCCAACCCTTATAATAAGTGAAGAATACAAAACATGGTCAGCATGGTCAGAGAAATTTAACAATTATTCATATGGGATAGCAACTGCACCCTCCAGGCTTACAAGAAATCGAAAGGAGAGATCGGTTTATATGGGAGCTATACTAGGTTAAAAACCGATTTGTACTATACAAGGCAAAGCTGTATAGGTTAGACAACTAGAATTCGGCTATGACGTCTACACTAGGCTTCTTTTACAAAACATGAAGTCAAATTACAGGGTTTGGGTTAAGCTTGTTTTATAAGGACTGAATAAAGGTACTAGTTTTTACCCTAAATAGCCTATTTGTTTACCCTTCTCTATAGGATCGAGCCATGTCCGCCCGTCTTTCTTTCGAAAGCACGCTAATTATCGACGAAGAAAAGCTAGACGCTTGAAACTTTGCAGAAATACTTCCTATTAGAGTAGGTCTGCTGGTTTTGAAAATGGACCATATAGGTCCAAGTTTTAATATAGCTGCCATATTAACCAATCTCGGATCTTGACGTCTTGAGCCTCTAGAAATTGCAATACTTATCAGATTTGGCTAAAATTTTGCATGAAATGTTTTGTTATGACTTCCAACAACTATGTCAAGTATGGTGCGAATCGGTTGAAAACTTGATATAGCTCCCATATAAACCGATCTCACAATTGTACTTCTTGAGCAGCTATAGGGCGCAATTCTGATTCAATTAAGCTGAATTTTTGCACAATGAATTCTCCCATGAACTCTAACATACTTAGTTAGTATGGTCTGATCCGATCTCCCTATTGCACTTTTTGAACCCCAAGAGGACTCAGTTCTAGTCTAATTTGGCAAAAATTTAACATAACGAGTTCTACTATGACCTTCAAAATCAACGTGCCAAATATAATCAAAATCGGTCAATAACCTGATATAACTCCTTTCTAAACCAATGCCCCAATTGAAGCGAGCTTGTCTGTATAGACATGAGCTTTAACATTGCCTCTCAAAAAATAGTCTAAAGGCATGAAATCGCACTATCTAGGCCGCCAGTTGACCGGTCCCGCATGTGCAATAAAATTTTCACCGAAATCACCTCGCAATAGGTTCATTGATACACGTTCTGTGTGGCATGTGGCACTTTCATGGTGAAACCCTTGCATTTTGGTCGAAGAAAAGTTGGATATGATCTCACGATATCGTTCACCATTCACAGTTGCGTTACGATTCGAATCGTCTTTGAAGAAGGACGGACCAATGATGCCACCAGCCCATAAATATTTATTTTTGGATACATTGGTAGCTTCTGCAATACTTCTGGCTGGTCTTCACTCCAAAATCCACATTTCTGCTTATTTACATACCCATTGAGTCAAAAATTATGATAACGAAATTATGGAAGAAGGACGCGATGGTCCATATAATTTCATGTTTGAAGAATATTTCATGCAAATGTTGACCGTGACTGCGCCTCAAATGGTCCATCTGCTTAGTCTAATTTGGGTATACTCTTTCCTCCGACCGGTAACTCGCAAATAAATGCTTCAATATTGTCTTCCATCGCGTCAATTGTAGCGGGCTTGTCTGTGTAGACAGTCGCTTTAACCAAGCCCCCCAAAAAGTAGTCTACAGGCTTTAAATCGCCCGATCTAGGCAACCAATTGACCGGTCCCAAATGTGAAATAAAATGTTCACCGAACTAAAACGTTCACAAGTCCATTGAAACGCTATGCTGTGTGACATGAGGCACCGCCTTGTTGAAATCACATGTCATGCAAGTCAACCTTTTGTATAGTGGACAAAAAAAAATTGGATATCAACTCACGGTAGCGCTCATCATTCACAGTTACGCACATAATCGCATTATCTTTGAAGAAGTACGGTCCAATGACCGCGCCAACCCATAAACCAGACCAAACTATTTCAATAATTTGCAAGCTTTATTCTTATGTAAGACGATTCTAAAAGCTAACAAGTAAAAAGGCGTTTATTTCGGCCGGGCCGGGCCAAATATAAGAAGGATATCGAAAGGCCTAACAAATCTCTCTGTCCCAAATTTCGCCGAAATCGGACAATAAATGCGCCTTTTATGGACCAAAAACCTTAAATCGAGAGATTGGTCTATATGGCAGCTATATCCAAATCGGGAGCGATCTGAGCCAAATTAAAGAATAATGCTGAAGAGCCCAACACAACTTACTAACCCAAATTTCGGCGGACAATAAATGCGCCTTTTATGGGCCCAAGTCCTTAAATCGAGAGATCGGTCTATATGGCGGCTATAGCCAAATTGAGACCGACCTGGGCCAAATTGAAGAGGGATGTCGAATGGCCCAACGCAACTCATTGTCCCAAATTTCAGCACAATCTGATAATAAATGTGCCTTATATGGGCCCAAAACCTAAAATCAAGATATCGGTCTTTATGGCAGCTATATCTAAATCGGAACCAATCAGGACCAAATTAAAGACCTAAAGCAACTCACTGTCCCAAATTATGACGAAATTGGCAATAAATGCGCCTTTATGGGCCCAAGACCTTAAATCGGGAAATCGGTCTATATCCAAATCTGGACCGATCTGGGCCAATTCTAAGATGGCTGTCGAGGGGCCTAGCCTAACTCACTGTCCCAAATTTCAGCAAAATCGGATAATAAATGAGGTTTTTGTGGGCCTCAGACCCTACATAGACGGATCGGTCTATATAAGGGGCTATATCAAGATATAGTCCGATATAACCCATCTTCGATCTTAACCTGCTCAGGACAAGAAAAGAATTGACGGACAGACGGACGGATATGGCTAGATCGTCTTAAATTTTTACGCTGATCAAGAATATATACACTATAGGGTCGGAAATGGATATTTCGATGTGTTGCAAACGGAATGACAAAATGAATATACCCCCATTCTTCGGTGGTGGGTATAAAAAGTAACCTCGAAAAAAAAAATTAGGAATTTCGTGCGACTTACAAAATCCTCAATTGTTTTCCATACCACTCCCCTAAGTTGGTTTATGTCTGGTATTGTGTCCCCAACTATGTACCTGTGTCTTTTAGCCGCGAAAGCCGCGCAATCACATAGGAAATGCTCCAATGTCTCTTCATCTTCCCCACATGCCCTACTCATGACGATTTCGCATAAGTGAGCTCGTAGTCCTATGTGTCCCGTTATGCTACCAAAAGCTACCTGACCTCATCGTTACTTCCTTTCAACCATCCTACCGACTGTTTCGCTGTTCCACAGTGTTACATGCGTTCGTCGCCCAAACCCTTAACTCGGACTGCGTCGACCCGATAGGCTTCGGATTTACGAAGTTAATTGACGACAGTCCTCTGGCCTTCACTGTCTGACCTTTCACTTCCCCTTACTTCGTTATGGCTCGGCACCTAAACAATGCGAATTGTGCCATCCTCAGAGAAGGCGTTAATCTCCTTCTTACACTGCAAGACCGTTCGTGACCTTACCGTCCAGGTTGTCATTGGCCTTATGGTCATTGTACTGTCCGTAAATATGTTCACACTCGACGACATTGCGTTAGCACCACACCACCTCACGCATTCAGAGATCGCCCGGATCTCCGCCTGCAGAACTATATTATGGTCAGTGTAGGGTATTATACAGTGGGCTCCTTACTGGTGTGATATGATCTGTATAGCAGATGATTTCCATCAAAGTCGATTCAAAACTCAAGATTTGTATACACCCCTGAACTTTTTCTTAAAAACCTCCATTTTAATGAACATTTCTTGGAAGAAAAAATGCAAAAGAATTTTCTTGTGCCCATCTCCTCATTGTGTGGCTCTTTTCAATTCAAAATAATCTCTTACACATCGGTCTCAGAAACAAAGGAAGATAAACCAAAAGCCATAGGAGAGAAAAAAAAGAACATTTTCATGGACACCTACATTCTGACACTTGCTGTTGTTATCACTCGCACCATACACACACACGCACGCACTTCAAGGCAAAGGAAGCAGGAACAGAAAAAGTTCAGTAATTAAAATGTTGTAAGTATTCCCATGCCACTGCAAAAAGGTAAGTAAGAGGATATTAAAGTGAAGGCAGCAAATGTGCAAGGAGATTGGTGTGTGGGTGGAGAGGGATGGAAGGGAAAAGGAAATCTTAAGAGTGGGCAAGTAGGACATAAGACGACACAAAAGAAGCAGGATGAAAGTAATTGCAAAAAGAAAACCAATGTCCTTGACAGCTCACTCGCTGGGCGGTAGGTAATGGCGACCACCCATTTTATTTGTGTTTACATTTGCTTTTTTATGTCAAAAGAGCTCATTTGTGTGTGTGTGTGTGTGTGTGTGTGTGTGCATGGTTTCCTGGTACAATAAAGCTCTAGCTGTGTCTCTTTCTAGGGCATAACCGCCATATAAGGATATTTGCAAGGAAGAAAATAAGCAACTAGAAGTAATAAAATTTTCAAACATTTACCCTACATTCTCCACAGGCTTCATTCCAAGGACTTTTGCCATTGCCACTATAAGGGATATTGCTTCATGATAGGTTTCTTAGAAATATTAAAAGAAAAAATCATCATTGAACCTTGTGTTGGGCTTATTGCCACAACTATCCTTGGACAAGCCAATATCATGCAATCCTCTTCCTAAAGATATTTTTAGAAGAAGCATATAGCCAACAGTAATGTGGACCGAGAAAGGATTATTGATAAATATTTCTTAGTATTAATAGACATTGATGACTTAAAGTTATGTAAACTACGAAAAGTCAAAGAAATATTGAAAAGCAAATCTTAGAATGAAAAATTATTTCTATTTAAAAAGTGTTTTGAAAGATACAGAATTGTAGAGCAATTTGGTTATTGAAAGTAGAAAGTTGTAGATTGGGACAATCTACACGAAATACAAGTAAAACTGTAGTCTAGCTTTGTGAACTTAATTGTTAAAATTATGTCGAAACTATTTTCACAAAAAAAACAGAGTTAATTCCGAATCTTTGAAATCTTTCTGGGTAAAATTAACTCAAAAACAAGTAAAAAGGCGTTAAGTTCGGCCGGGCCGAACATTGGATACCCACCACCTCGGGTATATATGTAAACCACCTTTCATCAAAATCCGATGAAAATTGCATAGCTTATGTCCCATGGCAGTTATATCGAAATAGGATCCGATTTGGACCAAAAATTAATAAGACCACGTCATTGTTCAATTGTGTATAACAATATATTGGTCTTTTTAGTACCTATATCTTAAAATAGACCGATATATACCATATACAACATGTATGTCGAAAAGCCTAACATAAGTCAATGTGTCAAATTTCAGTTAAATTGGATTATAAATGCGACTTTTTTAGGCTCAAGACTTTAAATCGAGATATCGGTCTACATGGCAGCTATATGCAAATCTTGATCGATCTAGAGCAAATTGCAGAAATATGTGGAGGGGCTTAACTTAAAGCTCTGTTGCAAATTTCGGCGACATCGGACAATAAATGCGCCTTTTATGGGTCCAAAACATTAAATCGAGAGTTCGGTCTATATGGCAGCTATATCCAAATCTGGCCCGGTCTGAGCCAAATTGAAAAATGATGTCGAAAGACCTAACACAACTCACTGTCCAAAATTTTTGCGACATCGGACAATAAATGCGCCTTTTATGGGCCTAAGACCCTAAATCGAGAGATCGGTCAATATGGCAGATATATCCAAACCTGAACCGTTCTGGGCCAAATTGACGATGGATGTCGCAGAGGCTAACACAACTCACTGTCCCAAATTTCACCAAAATCGGATAATAAATGTGGCTTTTATGGGCCTAAGACCCTTAATAGGAGGATCGGTCTATATATGACAGCTATATCCAAATTTTGACCGATCTGGGCCAAATTGACGAAGGATGTCGAAAGCCTTAACACAACTGACTGTCCCAAATTTCAGCATTGGATAATAAATGTGGCATTTATGGGCCTAAGACTCTAAATCGGCGGATCGGTCTATATCGGGGCTATATCAAGATAAAGTCCAATATAGCCCATCTGTGAACTTAACCTGCTTATGAACAAAAAAAGAATGTGTGCAAAGTTTGAGCTCAATATCTTGATTTGTAAATACGAACGGACAGACGGACGGACAGACGGACGAAAAGACGGACGGACAGACGGGTGGTCGGACGGACATGGCTAGATCGTCTTAGATTTTTACGCTGATCAAGAATATATATACTTTACTAGCTGACCCGGGCCCGCTCCGCTGCGCCTTCTTTTACTCTACATGGAACAAAAGTTTCCTTGGAATATTTATTGTCGATAATTAAATATCTTTTAGTGAAATACCATGATACTACTGTAAAATAGTATATCGCTTGACTAACAGTTTAACAATATAAGTGCCTTTATCTGAATCATACATGATCTTTATTGGTCTACGAATTTAAGTTTGGATGTAAGGTGTACTCCATTCTTAAAATACTTCAATTCAGCCCGATATTCTCATGATGTCTGATGTAGTGGTGTTTTCGGGGGAGAGGTGGTCCCCAAAATACTTGGCCCTGAAAAAATATCAGCACCGTGCTCTTCTCTCAAATAACATTTATTTAAACCCCATATTGCCATTGGCTTAAGAGGAGTTTACAGGATGAGGCGTCCCCCAAACACATGGCCCAAAAATAGGTTATCAAATTCGTTTTCTAATCTCAAACACCTTTCATTTGAGCCACATATTGGCATGGCCGAAAATTTTTTCCCTTTGGGGGTTTTTTGGGAAAGGGGTGATGCCCTTAATACATTGTCCTACATTTGGATATCAAATGCGTATTCTACTCCCAAATACCTTTATTTGAGTTCCATATTGCAATGGTTACTAAAAAATTACTGTTTGTGGGGTATTTTGGGAAAGGGGTTGATCCCCAGAAAATTGGTCCCGAAAGTGGGTATGAATTTTGTGCTCTACCTCCCAATACCTTTCATTTAAGCTCCACATATATCTATATATCATATATTTGAACTCCATATTGTCGTTGCCCTCAAAATTGGATATAAAATTCGTTTTTTAATCTCATTTAAACTCCTTATTGCAAAAGTCAGAAAATATGTTCAGTTTGGGGTATTGGGCCTAAAAACTAAGAATATTTAGTTCCACTCTCTTTAAGACCCAAATTGCCTTGGTGAGCAAATACGTCCTATTTGAGGGTTGTTATGGTGGTGTGACGTCCGCTAGACAGTTGGCCCCTAATGTTGATATCAGATATGTGGTCTACTCCCACATACCTTTAATGTGAGCCCCATATTTCCATAGTCGGCAAACATGTCCGGCTTGGGAGGTGTTTTGGGGGATGGGCGGCCACTCAGTGAGTTGGCCTTGAAAATATGTATCGAATTCGTGTTTCACTTTAAAAACCCTCTTATTTGAGCTTCATATTGCAATAGTCAGAAAATACTTACTATTTGATATAAAATTCGTGGTTAACTCCCAAAGACCTGTCATTTGAGCCCCATACTGCTATGGTCGCAAATTTGTCCCCTTTAGGGGATGTTTTTGATGAGAGGCGGTCCCATATTTTGATATCAGATTCGTATTCTACATTCAAATACCTTTTATTTAAGCCCCATATTCCCATGGTCAGTAAATAATTCTCGTTTGGGGGGTGTTTTGGGAAAGGGGTGGAGCCCCAAAAACGTGGTCCCCCATTGGGATATCAGATTCGTATTCTACTCGCAAATACCTTTCATTTGAGTCCCATATTGCCGTGGTCGGTAAATATGTCCGATTTAGGGATGTTTAAGGGCTTGGGGTGGTCCCCCTAGTACTTGTTCCAACAATTGGATATCAGATACGTACCCCAGGTACCCCACCCGAAATTTGGATACACAATTTTTATTTTTAGGGTACTATATGAGAGCACACACAATTTCGCTTAAATCGCACCACCCATCTCCGAGATCTGGCGTTTCTGAAAATTAGGGTAAGGGGGAGTGTCCGCCCCCCTTTCAGATATCAAAAAATGTAGTACCTTATTTTCACAAACAAAGAAACAAACGAACAAACACAAATTGATTTTTATATATAAGAGAAACAAGTAAAAAGGCGTTAAGTTCGGCCGGGCCGAACTTTGGATACCCACCACCTCGGGTATATATGTAAACCACCTTTCATCAAAATTCGGTGAAAATTTCATACCTTATAACCCATATCAGTTATATCAAAACATGTTCCGATTTGGACCAAATACTAATAAGTACAGTAGCTATATCTAAAAATTAACCGATCTGAACCATATACGATACGGATGTTGAAAAGCCTAACATAAGTTACTATGTAAAATTTCAGTGAAATTGGATTATAAATGCGCTTTTTATGGGGCAAAGACTTTAAATCGAGAGATCGGTCTACATGGCAGCTATATTCAGGACGTCGAAGAGCCTAACTAAACTCACTGTCTCAAATTTCAGCGACATCGGACAATAAATGCGTCTTTATGGCCCCAAAACCTAAAACCTAGATATCGGTCTATTTGGCAGCTATATCTAAATTTGGACCGATCCGTGCGATATTGCAGATGTATGTCAAGGGGTTTAACTTAACTCACTGTCCCAAATTTCGGCGACATCGGACAATAAATGAGCATTTTATGGGCCCAAAACCTTAAATCAAGAAATCGGTCTATATAGCAGCTATATCCAAATCTGAACCGATCTGGGCCAAATTGAAGAAAGAAGTCGAGGGGCCTAACGCAACTCACTGTCCCAAATTTCAGCAAAATCGGGTAATAAATGTGGCTTTTATGGGCCTAACAGCATAAATCGGAGGATCGGTCTATATGGCAGCTATATCCAAATCTGAACCGATCTGGGCCAAATTGACAAAGGATGTCGAAGGGCCTAACACAACTCACTGTCCCGAATTTCAGTGGAATCGGATAAAAGATGTGGCTTTTATGGCCCTTAGACCCTAAATCGGAGGGTCGGTCTATATGGCAGCTATATCCAAATCTGAACCGATCTGAGCCAAATTAACGAAGGATGTCGAAGGGTCTAACAAAACTCATTGCCCCAAATTTCAGCAAAATCGGGTAATAAATGTGGCTTTTATGGGCCTAACACCATAAATCGGAGGATCGGTCTATATGGCAGCTATATCCAAATCTGAACCGATCTGGGCCAAATTGACAAAGGATGTCGAAGGGCCTAACACAACTCACTGTCCCGAATTTCAGTGGAATCGGATAAAAGATGTGGCTTTTATGGCCCTTAGACCCTAAATCGGAGGGTCGGTCTATATGGCAGCTATATCCAAATCTGGACCGATCTGAGCCAAATTGACGAAGGATGTCGAAGGGCCTAACAAAACTCACTGTCCCAATTTTCAGCAAAATCGGATAATAAATGTGGCTTTTATGGGCCTAGACCCTAAATCAGCGGATCGGTCTATATGGGGGCTATATGAAGATATAGTCCGATATAGCCCATCTTCGAACTTAACCTGCTTATGGACAAAAAAAGAATCTGTGCAAGATTTCAGCTCAATATCTCTATTTTTAAAGACTGTAGCGTGATTTCAACAGACAGACGGACAGACGGACAGACGGACAGACGGACAGACGGACGGACATGCCTAGATCGTCTTAGATTTTTACGCTGATCAAGAATATATATACTTTATAGGGTCGGAAATGGATATTTCGATGTGTTGCAAACGGAATGACAAAATGAATATACCCCCATCCTTCGGTGGTGGGTATAAAAATAGGGTCTTAAATGGATATTTCGAGTTGTTACAAACAGAATGACAAAATGAATATACCCCTCCTATGGTGGAGGGTATGAAAACAAGAAATCAAGATATGGCAGCTATATCAAAACATGGATCGACATGACCCATTTACAATCCCAACCAATCTACACTTATGGGAAGTATTTATGCAAAATTTCGACATACAGACAGTGTTGTGGTTTATAGAGCTCCAATATAAACCGATTTCCCGATTTGACTTCTTGAGCTCCTGGAAGCCGCAATTTTTATATAATTTGGTGAAATTTTGCACATAATGTTCCGCTATGACTTCCAACAACGGTGTCAAATACGGTTTAAATCGGTCTATAAGCCCCTGGAAGCCGCCATTTTCATCCAATTTGGCTGAAATTTTGTACGCTGTGTTCTGTCCATAAAGACCGATCTGCCGATTTAATGTCTAAGGCGCAAAGGAGCGGCGTTTATTACCCGATTTCGGTGAAATTTAGCACCGTGACATCAGTACCGAATATCCTCCAGATCGGAGAACATCTGATGCAGCCTTAATAAAGACAGATTACCCGATTTAATACCTAAATGCCGCATTTATTACCTGATTTTGCTGAAATTTGGCAATTTGAGCTATGTTAGGCCTTCATCTTCCAAGAGGTGTATGCTTCAGATCGGACCGTATTTGGTTATAGCTGCCATAAACACCGATCTCTTGATATATGCCATGTATGGCATATGTATTAAGCAGTTTCACTGAAATTTGAAATATCGATAAACTTGCTACGAGTTCATAAATGGTGGAATGTTCCTGGAAAAATTTTAAATTTTCAAATATTTTGAAATGCTTTGAAAGTGAACAAGGAAATTGGAAGGTCGGGCGTTAATGATTATGAACATTTGTTTACGAAAATTGGTTTCCAATAAGTTCCCTTAAATCAATGAGTGCAGTCCGATTCAAATTTAAGCTCAATGATAAGGGGCCACCTTTTTATAGCCGAGTCCGAACGGCGTGTCGCTGTGCGACTCCTCTTTGGAGAGAAGTTTTTACATGGCATAGTACCTCACAAATGTTGGCAGCATTAGGAGGGGAAAACCGCCGCTGAAAATTTTTTCTGATGGTCTCGTCAGGCGTTCGGCGTCATAGGCGGATATGCTAACCTCAGCACTACGGTGGACTAACAAAGCATCCATAAAATAGGTTTTTTCTCCTTTGCTTAAATTGAATGCCTACTTTATTCTAATTTCAACCTTTTTTAGACTGCATGCTTCGATTTCAAACCTAAATATCTTTAAAGAATTTGTTAGAAAATTCCTTGGAATTTTTCCACTTTTCGATGTTATTCAAGAGTATTTTCTGGACAGACAGTAAAACCATTAATTTCGTCATATCATCATTTCCTTGCTCTTCTTTCCCCATTACTTTTCTTTCTTCGCTCGGTGAATGCCTTTACTTGTTGTAGTTCTGATAGTATTTGGAGATGACTGTGTGTTATACCACTTTCTTTCTCTTTTTTTTTTTTGAAGGAGAAGCTACCCAAGTCGATGCTGATGATGTTGATTACTCTGTAAGGCTGTCGTTGTGCCCATAAAATAAAATAAGGCTTAAATGGCTAAGAGTGTGGGTGTGTATGTGTGTGTGTGTGTGTGCTATTGCTGGTGTATGAATGGTTGTCAGAGGCTGAAAGTATGTTTGCGACTGCTTCAAACAAAGTTTTCCGATAAATGTTTTCCACTTCCTACATTTGTTTTAATTCATTCCCACAGCATTCGTTTACTATGCCACACAGAGTTCTTCCTTCCCCCTTCTCTGCTTTCATTCTGTATAATTCACATATAGAGTGCCAACAGCAGCAGCAGCTGCTGCTGGAGGGAAGCAGGTATGCCAAGTGTTTGGTTAGTGGGCCAAAGTTGTGAATTCGTTAGTCACAGCAGCCGCAATTGAAATCGATATTTCGCTCCAATGCGAGCGAGCGAGCGAGCAAGCCCAGCAGCAATGCGTCCGCACCATGAAAATGGCAGTCATGCCGACATGAGCATCAAGGACTGCCATTGAGACAGGGAAAAATTATAACCGGCAAGAAAAAGCCAGTCATGCCTGTAAATATGCTTTACAAAAATAACACCATCATATGTTACTAAAAATATACTTTGCCATCATATTTGTTTCGTGGACCTCCCATTTTTCTCAGCAGCAGGTCTTTAATGCATTGAGAAAAGTGAAAAACAGCACACACACACACACACTGAAAATATTTAATAACACTTTGGTATATGTATCGGTACTTGGGGTAACCCCCCACCCCCTTTGCCTTTTGTAACACTTGCTTGCTCTTCTAGGCGACTGCAAATGTTTCACTAGGTTTGTGGGTCTCGTTGCGTGGGCCGAGAAACTGAGAAATACAAAATGTGTATTTTTCAATTTAATTCTCTGCTGGAAGATGGCCTCGACGCTTTGATGATGATGGCTGACAGGTTGGCTGACGGAGACAGGAAGACTGCAAATGAAACATGTTCTATTTTTCTCAAAAAAAAAAAAAAAAAAAAAAAATAATTTCCACAAAGGAGAAAAAAATATTAAAATTCATTACTTTGATAGTCACATAGTACAGTGGTTCATTCATTATTGTGGGTTTTCATTTTCCAAACCAATGAATCCATTATTGAAATGAGAGCAATGTTGTATGGGCTAAGGTTACTAGGTCGTAATTAAAAATCTTTACATTTGTTATTTGCTATACATATCACCATGGCATGGGAGTTTTATTGATTGTTGTGAGTTTTCTTGCGTCATTGGGCAAACCAAAATATAAACAAATTTGTATACCCTCCACCATAGGATGGGGGGTATACTAATTTCGTCATTTCGTTTGCAACACATAGAAATATCTATTTCCGACCCTATAAAGTATATATATTCTTGATCAGCGTAAAAATCCAAAACGATCTAGACATGTCCGTTCGTCTGTCCGTTTGTCAGTCTATATGTTGAAATCACGCTACAGTCTTCAAAAATAGAGATAGTGAGCTGAAACTATGCACAGATTCTTTTTTTGTCCATAAGCAGATTAAGTTCGAAGATGGGCTACATCGGACTATATCTTGATATAGGCCCCATATAGACCGATCCGCCGATTTAGGGTCTAAGGCCCATAAAAAACCACATTTATTTGGTGAAATTTGAGATAGCGAGTTGCCTTAAGCCCTTCGATATGCTTCGTAAATTTTGCTCAGATCAGTACAGATTTGGATATAGCTGCCATATAGACCGATCCGCCGATTCAGGTCTTAGTCCCATAAAAACAACATTTATTATCCGATTTTGCTGAAATTTGGGACAGTGAATTGTAATACGCCCTTCGTTAGTGTAGCCCAGATCGGTTCAAATTTGATTAT